>NW_025961623.1:0-31965 GCF_023159225.1 Perognathus longimembris pacificus | reverse complement strand
CTTTTTTTTTCCTGGTGAAAAAATGAAGTGCATTCATTTGATCACAGTCACACCATTATTTAGTATCAGATCTAAGATTGCAGTCTAGACATATCCAGCTCATTCTGGATTCCTTATTAGGCCTTCTAGCTCTGGAGTCCCTCTGCCCAGGGGACAAATCCTAAGATTGCTAGCACTTAAAACTCTCCTAGTTATAGAAAGTAAATCACAAAGAGCCTCTCCTACTGTGAGAAGCCATTCAATAAATCGTACTCAAAGCCTTCCCACAGAGGCTACCTGGGAAAACCAAGTAAGACCTGAGTTTTTGCAGAAGCCATCAGTGAGTACAAACAACACAAATTTGCTTCTTTGCTACCGACCCTTGGCTCTGAGACTCAGCCTGTCATCAAGAGTGTCAACTTCAATGGATGGGCATGTGTCCACAGGAACTGAGTTGAGGTCACACTTGTCTCACTCTGTCCTGCAAACAGATGTCTGGGTGACAAGTCTTAGTCACACATGGCGAACAGAGGTTCAAGCCAAATCAGGTGGGAAGTGCCATATCTTCTTTCTAAGCCCTTTTGGCCAGCCAGCTCATTCCCTAAGATAATCCTGCATCAGCTGGTTTTCTCCAGAATCTTTTAACACAAAGCCTGCGTTTGGGTGATGTCTTGTTATTGGACAAGCAGAACTGAGTTTATTTCTGTAACTCACCAAAAACCCCATCTGGTTCTGTGTGTTTGAATGTGCCCCTTCAGAGTTCCCTCCCAAGGAACCAGGTAAAAACTGATGTAATGCAGAGTTCTAGTGGTGGCAAGAAGGAAAGCAGGTGATAGAGCAACCAATAAACAACAACCCAAGAGAATTGCTGTTTATTATTCATTTATCACATTAAGATGGAAAAAACAGGGCTGGGAATATGGCCTAGTGGCAAGAAGCTCTCTGTTCGATTCCCCAGCACCACATATATGGAAAACGGCCAGAAGGGGCGCTGTGGCTCAGGTGGCAGAGTTCTAGCATTGAGCGGGAAGAAGCCAGGGACAGTGCTCAGGCCCTGAGTCCAAGGCCCAGGACTGACCCCAAAAAAAGCAAGATGGAAAAACAAAGTCTGTAATAATCATCCCAGGGAATATACAGCAAACTCTTAAGGATAATAGCTTTCTCCCAGATGACAAGAGTTCAATCACTGGCCTACATGAAGCATCATAAAAACAATAGTATCTCCTCTGGAAATAGAACTCAGTGTGGTCACTTTTCAACATTTTACCAAGTTTGTTATGAATCTTCCAAATTAAATTTAAGCTCCCCACATACACACAGCCCGTGTACTGGATTTTTTTGTATATTCAAAAGATGCTCTTTCCTGCCAGGTGTGATTTGTGAAGTCCTATACCTACCCTACCCACTGTCGGGGAAATTAACATCATCTCTATGGGGCAGGGGCAGCTGTGATTTCATTCCTGTCCTGGAAAAGTTCTTCCCTTGAATATCTTACTTCTGAGGTCTTTCTCAACTACTCAGGATGAAACACACAATGTCAAACATCCACGCTTTGTCTTCTCATCAAAAGCCTTCACTGAAAAAATAATATATCTCAAAGATGGTCAAATACAAATACTAAATACAAATACTAAAAGCTTTTATGCTGTATAACCTGAAAATTGAAAAGTCTAAACTGTGCCTGAACTAGTTATCATGAGACAAAAACCAACCGCAAACTATAAGAAATTACAGGCAGTAGTCCTTTTTATCCCCAGTCCCGGGGCTTGGACTCAGGGTCTTGGGTGCTATCCCTGAGCCTCTCTGTGCTCAAGGCTAGCGTTCTAACACTTGAGCACAGTGCCTTTTCCAGCTTTTTCTTAGTTTGTTGGAGATAAGAGTCTCATAGACTTTGCTGACTAGGCTGGCTTTGAACTGCAATTCTCAGATCTCCACCTACTGAGTAGCCAGGATTACAGGCGTGAGCCAGCAGTGAACAGCAGCCGCAAAGTTTTTCACAGTCACCTGCAGCTTAATCATAACTGGGGCGTGTTCTAAGGGCTGTGCTGTTGCCATCCCACTGCTGAGCAAACATCACACAGCTCACTCACACAAACTAAGCTGGCTATGACATCACTAGGTTACACAATCTTAGGGTCCACTGTTATATTTGTGACCTGTCTTGGGTTGAAGTGTCATTATGAAGCACATGACTACATTGAAATGAGCTCTTCCATATGAGAGAAAAAGACTCATTTTCCATGCATAAGGATGAAAGAACCTAGAATGTTCATAAATACATTCACCATGTTTATCTAAAGAACTTCTTGAGATTCATGGGAGTTTTGATGCCTTATATAATATTGTATCCACTAAATGCCTTCCCCTGGCCATATTCCAAGAGCTTTTAAATTGTTAGGTCTACAGACAACAACCGAGGCTCAGAAGTCTCTGAATGAGATTTAATGATTCGGGGGTGGGGGGTGGGGGGTGCTCATTCACTACCCTTTCGTCTCTATCCTTCTAATACACACTGTCACTATGGTTTCTTATAACTACACACAGAAAAATGGACAACATGGAAGAATATTTCTGGCAAGGTACTGAGAACAAAATAAAGAACTAATTTCCTTTAGTCTTCATTTTTTACCTACAGGTCAGATCACTTGCGAATATAATAACCACAAAAAACTCTGCACTAATATAACATTAGACACCAGGGCTTCACAGCTATTCAGACCAGGTTCACCACGAACACTGAAGTTATTTAATAAAATTGAAGATGACTTTTCAATCCGGATACTAAGAAATTTGTATATCCCCTTGCCAATATTTTTCATGATGATTAGCTCTTTTTTTTCCCCTCACAGACACTGGTATGCTGCTTAAAATAATATTTGTGGCTTTACTCACCATCTGTCAAAGGGAGACATGTTGATTTTCTTAAAGCAAGTTGGGTCTGCATTCTTTCTCTGTTACTGTTACAGGTAGACCTGACAGGCATATGATCGTTTGTTTGCAAATGCTCTCCCCTAGATGGAACCTAGTTAAGTTTCATTTCTTACCTGCTGGACAGTTGCACTCAGAAGGTGTTTCTCTTGTGATTCTCAGTTTAGCCATGTGTTCGTAGGATTCCTGTAGGGAAAAGAAGATATATTAAGAGCTAGCAGTAGTATCCCAGTTCTGTGAGTTCTTCAGGGACTCTTCCTCTGTGGCTGTTAATAATGATTGATAGCCTGCACAAACAGCATTTATGTAAGTGCATGGATCTTAGCCAATGCTAACAGTACTCAAGACATAATTTTGTTTTTTAATTTAAAAATCAATTTAACATTGACATAGATTGAAAGATTTGGGGAATACCTTTCTTCATTATTCAACTATCCCCACCCTCTCCCTGCACAGCCAAGGCAAAACTCCGGCACTAACAATGCAGCTCATGGCAATGTGTGTCCTATCAATAACAGCCAATGTTGTAGACATACTTTATCACATTCGGGCTGCAACTACTGCATCTCTCCACTGGCAGAAAAACTACCCTCTCCCTACTGGAGTCTAAGTCCTCTTTAAAGGAATCCCTTTCAATTCTTCATTCATCAATATCTGAGCACAACCTCTGTTAACTCTCCCCCTCCAAAAAAACAAAGGAAAACTTTTTTTTCCCAATTTTTAAAACATTTAATATGAAAAGAATTCCGAGTTAAATGAATTTTTAAATCTATGGGCTTATTTCACTTTTAAGAGTGCTTACCATTCTCTATTGATAAGGCCTAACCTTATCAAATGAAAAACAGATGTGAGCATTACAATGAATATTCTCCATACAACTGAGAATGCTGACAGCCCAGACTCCACAAAACTAAACAGCCGGGCAAAGCCCCTACTGCCATTGCAACATGCAATCCTTAAGGAAGACAGAGGGAAGATCCTCCACACAGACTTGGAGAGAAACCAAGGAAGGGACTTGAATAAATAGATACCACAGAGGCTCACACATCCCAAATCAACTGTATAACCAGTAAGGGTGGATCCTGTAGACTGACTGAACCTGTGCAAAATTCTATCCACATGCAACTCCCCTCGAGCAAGGCCCAGCCTCACACACCTGAGCGAGAAGTCGCTCCACTCAAGTACTATGGTCTTCAGCTGATCCGCCTTCTTGGGCAGCAGGGGAACGGAGGGCGCCCCTTTAGCAGATTCAGGGTGAGGATCCTCGCCTGAAGGTCGTTGGTTTTCACCCCAGTTACAGACACGAAATCATGGCCACCCCGGAGAGGAGGGTGGCCAGGGTGGTGCACGGGGCATGGCACAGGTGCAATGCTGCCTGGAAGGGCTGGGTTCTTCAGATCCAGCCTTTCACCCTGCTCCCTTCCCCACAGGCTTCTTCACCAGCATGGTAAGGGGGGGGGGGGTCCTCTGGCCACCTTCTACCTCCTGCCAAGACAACTGGCCAGAGGAGTAGCGACAAGTCCTCCAAAGTTCAGTCCTGGCGGCTGCACAAGTACTTGGCAGAGTAGGTTGCCAGGCAGGCGCGGTGAGGGACCTGTATGGGGCTCAGCACGGGGACCCGCAGGCAAGGACCATCCTCAGCCTGTGGCTCTCCTCCCAGCTGGGAGCAAAACAAACAAAAATAATGCTCTCCTCTGCACTCCTCTGAGCTCCTCTGCTCTCCTCCTCTGCTTTCCACTGCTCTCCTCTGCTCTCCTTTTCGCCTCTCCTCCTCCTCTGCTCTCTGCCTCCTCTGCTCTCTACCTCCTCTGTTCTCCTCCTCCTCTGCTCTCATCTTCCTCCTCAATTTGATGATAAACTTGGCTTCAGGTGTGTTAGGGATATAGAAGCGTAAAGGTAGAAGAGGTAAATGGGTTTTAAATGTACCCTAAGTGCATCAAGTATTGAAAATGAGTATTCGTTTATGGCTCTGCAACAATCTAACATGTCCTCGGACCCTTTGGTGCCAATAAGATAGAGGAGAGTTGTGTGACAGATCTCTGGTCTTGCAGGCTTTAGGTTGTAACAGAAAGGAGAACTAGATGGTTCTGAATGTTTATTCAAGGTCCATCCACCCACTTCCTCACTTTCAGCCCTCCCATTATGTTCTTAAGCTTCAAGGAAATAAGTGTTTCTGTTCTCTCACCCGATCCACTCCATTCCCCCCATGTACGGTCCCAGTGCCAGGTGCTAGCAAGATCAACAGGGAGCAAGGTGTGGTACTGTTCATTGGGAGCTGCAGGCTTGCTGTGTTGGCTGGTCCCTCTGGAAGGAATGCTGGTGGCTCCCCTACCCTCTCCTCCTCGTGGGAGAGACCCCCATGACCTGTGTTTGCATTTGCCTCTGTGCTTATATAGCCTCTGTATTTACACCTGACCATGCTAGGGCAAATAGGCTTCCCCTAGTTCTTAAGCAATGAGCCAGAGCTGTCCAGTCAACGGTGGTTTGGCAGCATTATGCTGCCTTTAGCCATTTGGGAACCCTATGAAATTGGTCATGGCCCCTTCCAGGATGTGCAGCCTACCAGAGTGCACAGGCGTGAGGCAGAAATAGCAGGGCCTCCTCTTGAGCACAGACCCCTCTCCTCCTGCCTTGTTCTTTGCTGGGCTGGCAAGCCTCATAGGCAGGGTGGCCCGACGAGCTAGGATGGCCAGCCAATGACAGGTAAGCTCCTTCAGGGGGGACGACCTAAGACAGGCGCTTTCTCGAGTAGGACATCCACCAGCTTATTAAACAGAAAAGGAGGAGGGATGTGGGGCGCACCGCCTGGCCCCGACTGTGCACGCCCTGGAGTTGTGTGACTGTTGCACCGCCTCCGGGGAGAGGGATCCTGGCTAACCCCGCCTGCCTTCGGGGTCCGGAACTGGAAGGCAGCTCTAGGCAGTAACCTGGGGTGGTCCTGCTGGTAGTGACATAGACTCAGGCCGCCCCTTAGGGAGGTCCCATGGCCTTCCACCCTTGACGGACAGCTCCGACCGCCAATCGTAGCCCCTGACTAGGTATGTTACACCCCTCCTCTTCCTGCTGCCATTGCCCATACTTAAGATGGGGTTCGCGCCAATAAACAGAGAGCGGTCTTGAACTCTGCCAAAGTCGACTGACCATCTAACTGTGGCATAAAGGTTGGGTTGGGCTGCGTGTGGGCGACTTGCTGCTTATTACCTATTCTGGGTTCACCCTCGGCGGGGAGGGGCGCGCCTCCTTGCCTCTCCTGCTGGTCAGGAGAGCGCCCGGGGTGCAGGGCCCCCTGCATCTGTCCATCCATCTGTCTGTCTATGTGTCTGTCTCCCTGTCCATCTGTCTGTCCATCTCTTGTGCGTCTGTCTGTCTCCCTGTCTGTCTCTATGTTGTCCTGTCTGTCCGTCTGTCTGTGTGTCTGCGCCTCTCTCCGTCTGTGTGTCCGCCCGTCCCTCCTTTTCCGTCTCCCAATCCACATGTCCGTCCCTCTGTCCGCCCCTCCATTCCTCCGACTGGACTGTGTCCTCTCTGTCTGGGAGACGCACCCAGCACCACCCAAGGAGGATTCAGCACCCAGCACCACCACCCAAGGAGGACTCAGCACTCAATACCACCACCCAGGAGGCCTCAGCACACAATACCACCACCCAGGAGGACTCAGCACCCAGCACCACCACCCAAGGAGGACTCAGGTCTGTCTGTCTGTCTGTCTGTCTGTGCATGGCACCCGCACCCCCGAGGCCCCAAGGCCTGTCCTCACCGGGGTGCCACCTTGGCTTCCCCATCCCCGAGAAAGGAGAATGAGATGCCCAGGAGCCAGGAAACCCCCAGGAGAAGCGAGAAAGGGGAAGCGGCATCCACTCCCCGTCCGGAGCCCAGAAACGTCAGGGCCCAGCCGCCCCAAGCTCCCCAGGGACACCCACCCGGGGGTCCACACCTGACAGCCCAAACCCCCGGAACCAAGACGGGCACCCTGGCTGCCCCACACCCGACCCGATGTGCCAATGGCCTGCAGTGAGTGTGAAAGCCCCAGGGGCCACCAGGGAGGAGAGGGAGGGGGAAGGAGAGAGGGATGAGATCAAGCACCCATCCCCCACCCACCTACCCAACACCCCACCCACCCACCCATCCATCCACCCACCCATCCACCCACCCACCCATCCATCCACCCATCCACCCAACTATCCACCCACCCATCTACCCACCCATCATTCATCCACCCACCCATCCACCCATCCACCCACCCATAGATCCACCCACCATCCACCCCCCCACCGATCAATCCACCCACTCTTCCACCCATCCACCCAATCATCCACCCACCCACCCACCCCACCCATCCCCATTGCTCTCTCCACAGTGCTCTCCAGGTCCAGGCCTCCTGCCCTGATCCTCCCCTGGTCTGCAGCCTCCATCTTCCTCCCCCTCCTCCTCCTCCCCCTCCTCCTCCTCCTTGTCCTCATGGCTGAAGCTCATCCGGGTAACTCACCTCCTTTCTGGTTCCTCCATCAGCCCAAGGGAGGATTCGAAACACAGTACCCTTGTATGGATGATCCTGACTTCTCACCTTTGTTCCTCGTGACCCCCCCAACCCAACCAGAGATTCCCACACCATCTTCTGGAAGCTTCCCCGCGCCCTCCTGACCCCTGAGACCCCCCCAACCTTGGGCCCTGTGACCCCTGACCCTGTACCTGACCTGGGCCTGAACCTTCGACTCCAGGAGCCACAGGCTAAGCTTGCACTGTGTGGCCACCACCACAGAGGCCCGGTGCAATCGTTGTGAACCCGAACAAGGGGTCGGTCACACTGCTGGACAGTTGGGGGCAATCGAGGCACGACAGAGACACCAGGCCCCCACCCTGAGAGGCCAATGTGGGGGCTGTGGGTAAACTGAGGCAGGGGTGGGCTGGCCCACATTCCCTGGTGTTCCGGGGGCTAAGTTGAGGCATGGATGGAAGAATGGATCTCCCAGGTGTTCCGGTTTATGTCAAGGCACCGACCCCCCCCGCTCTCCAAGGTCCCCGTCGGACAATGTAGCTGCGAATTCTGGGATCTCCTGTGGTACCAGGGAGTCGAGTTCGAGGTTACACTCACTGTGGCCAGGAGGCCCCTGACCAAAGGCCTGGGGTTCACAAACCCGGGTGAGGTCCTGAGGTTCCGGGTAGGGGGGGATCGACGGTCAGGGGTCACAGGTCATATGTTGAAGGTTCAGGGGTCATTGGGTTGAAAGTTCAGGAATCATGGGGTTGAACTGGTCAGGGGTCATGGGTTGACGGGTCAGGGGACATGGGTTGAAGGGTCAGGGGTTTTGGGGTTGAAGGGTCAGAGGTCGTGGAGTTGAAGGGTCAGGGGTAAGTCTCCCCACAGGCCCTCCACCCTCCACCCCCCCCCCGCCATGTCGTTTCCCCAGGCCTTGTGTGTTATGTCTTCTAGGCCCAGGCCCTGAACTGCTCATGGGCACTGGGGCCGCAGGCACCGCGGGGGACACAGTATTCCTTCAGGATCCGGACTCCAGGTGGGGCCACCCCTGCCGGTTTCAATGCCCCCTCCGCACCATTGTCGGTTTCTAATGTTCCCCGCTCATCCCGCCATTGTCAGTTTCTAACGCCTCTCTTTGGCATTGTCAGTTTGTAATGCCACCTCTGTTGGCCATTGTCGGTTTCTAATGTCCCCCCCTTCGGCCATTGTGAGTTTCTAATGCCCCACCATTCCCTAGGACCCGGCCTGTACCATGAGTGCTGGCCGACATGTGCCAGTCCGGCCTCCAGGTGGGCTGCATCCTCCCCGATCTTGCTGGCCTCTGGGCCCAGAACCTACGCCCTGGTCACCGGCTCGAGCCCCGCTGGCCCCGTCCACTTCCTGGACGCCTGGCTCTATGCCCGTGAAATTGGTGAGGGTGGTTTCCAGTACCCCCTGGACCACCCAGGGCGGTTTCAAGTATCCCAGAGACCACCAAGGGCAGTTTAAAGTGTCCCCAAGAACACCGAGGGCGGATTTGTGTCCTCGAGACCACCGAGAGTGGTTTCAAGTATCCCCACGAGCACTTTGGTGCATGGAGGGCAGTTTCAGGTATCCCCAAGACCACCTAGGGCGATTTCAAGGGTTCCCCATGACCCCCAAAAGCAGCTTCAAGTTTTCCCAGGACCATCCAGGGCGGTTTTAAGTGTCCCCGAGACCGCTGAGGGCGGTTTCAAGTGTCCACACGAGCACCTTGGTGGATGGAGGGCGGTTTCCACTGTCCCCATGAGCATCCAGGGCAGTTTTGAGTGTCCCCCAAGACCCACAAGGGCAGTTTCAAGTATCCTGGCACCACCGAGGGGCAGTTTCGAGCCCCCCCACCCCACCCTGTGTCCCTCCATTCATCTGTGGCAGTTTTCAGAACACTTTGACCCCCTGTGAAACGTGAGCATCGCCTGCGGCCCCCGGGGCTGGCAGGTATGGTGGGAGCCACACAGGACCTGGAGGCAGTGGAGCAAGCACGACTTCCGGTACCAGCTGGCCCTGTGCATGGGAGTACTCAGTGCAACACCCGGGAGTACTCGGTCCAGCACTGGCGGGGAGTATTTAGTCCAGCAACGGTCAGGAGGGGGTGGGTTCCGGATTGGTGTGGGATGGGAGTACTCAGTCCAGCACTGGGGAGGGATGGGAGTACTCAGTGCAGCACCCGGGAGTACTCAGTCCAGCACCAGGGAGTACTGGTTGTAGCGCCCTGGACTACTCAGTCCAGTATTGGTTGGGAGAGGTGGGTTTCAGGATTAGTGTGAAATGGGAGTACTCAGCCCAGCACTGGGGAGTACTCCACACAGCACGTGGGAGTACTAAGCACATCACCCAGAAGTACACGGTCCAGCACCCTGCCCCGCAGTCAGTGCTGACTGAGGCCTGTGCTCTGTTCTTTTAGCATGGTGGCCAGCTGGTCTCCCAGGACTCCCCGGTGAGTGCTCCTGGAACCGCCCCGTGCCTCAGTTTACCCCTGCCCCATGGCGAGTCTCCCCCCACATTGAGGTCTTGGGAGGCTCAGACAACACCTACGCCCTGCCAGGCCTTGAACCCGGGCCTCACCGGGGCCTGTGCATCTGGGCCAGGGAAGCCCGCACCCTGACCTAGGGCTCCTGGAGCAACACGGTGGAGTTTGGGGAGCAGAGGGCGGTTTCAACTGTCCCCAGGGAGGTTTCAGGTGTCCCCAGAAGTAGAGATTCTGGGTGGGGGGTGGTTTCAAGTGTCCCCAGGACCATTTTGGGCCTGTGGGTGGATGGAGGGCGGTTTCAAGTGTTCCCGGGGAAGGGGTCTGGGGCGATTCGTTTCAAGTGTCTCCAGGGTGGGGAGGGGGTCTGTGGTGGGTGGTTTCAAGTGTACCCAGGGCGGTTTCAAGTGTCCCAAGGGTGTTTTCTAGTATCCCAATGGGGAGGGGCTCTTGGGGGGGGTGGTTTCAAGTGTAACCAGGACCACCTTGGGCCTGTGGGTGGATGGAGGGCGGTTTCAAATGTCCCGGGTTGGAGGGGTTCTGTAGGGGGCGGTTTTAAGCGTAGCCAAGGCAACCCTGGGCCTGTGGGTGGATGGAGGGCGGTTTCAAGTGTCCCCAAGGGGAGGGGGTCTGGGTGAGGGTCAGTTTCAAGTGTCCCATGATGGGGGCAGTTCTTTAGGGGGTGGTTTCAAGTGTCTCCAAGGCAACCCTCGGCGTGTGCATGGATGGAGGGCGGTATCCAGTGTCCCCCACGAAAACCTTGGGCCTGTGAGTGGATGTAGGGCAGTTTTGAGTGTCCCCACGGCGGTTTCAAGTGTCCCCGGGGGAATGGGGATCTGGGTGGGGGGGTGGTTTCAAGTATCCCCAAGACCATTCTGGGCCTGTGGGTGGATAGGTGGCGATTTCAAGTGTCCTCAGAGGCCTCCCATGGGGGGGGAGCCTTTGCAGGTGGAGTCGTGTGGGGAGGGCTGGGGCAAGGAGCTGAGGGTCACGTGTCCCTCCCTCCCCACTTCATGTGACCCCTCCCCCTCCCATCCCTTCCTCCCCGAGTGTGTGCACACCCACACGGTCGGAGGTTTCAAGGGTCCCCGCCGGGCCAGCCATGCTGCACCTGCTGCTTCGGCAGCACTGGGGTCGCTGGGCCTGGGCTGGGGCTGTCAGAGGTGAGCAGGAATCTGAACCCGGGGCCCCCAGGGTGGGGGGGGGAACGCAACGCATTGTGGGCCATGCGGGAGGCCGGGATTCGAGCCCACATCCACCCGTCCGTCCGTCTGCCCTGCAGGCTCCTGAGCGCATGCGTTCCCTGTGTCAGTGACAAGTTGACTGGTGAAGATGGACAGACGGACGGACGGAGGGACAGAGGGACATGGGGGGCTGGGGGCTTGGGCGGTGACAGAAAGACAGCAATGGGAATCGAGACACGGACAGACATGAAGACAGACGGACGGACAGACAGGGAGACAGGGAGATGGACGGACAGATGAACAGACAGACAGACAGACTGGGAGACAGATGGACAGACCTGGAGACAGACAAACAGGCATGGACAAGAGACAGGCAGACAGATGGACAAACAGACATGGAGACAGACAGACAGGGAGACGGACAGACAGACACACAGCAGACAGATGGACAGACAGACAGACAAGGACACAGATGAGCAGGACAGACAGACAGGTGGACAGGGAGACAGACAGACAGAACTGGAGACAGACAGATGACAAAAAGACACAGATGGACGGATGGACAGATGGACATCATGGAGACAGATAGACAAGAGAGGGAGACGGACAGACAGATGTGCACACAGTGAGACACACAGGGAGACAGACAGTCATGGACAGATGGACCTGGAGACAGACGGACAAACACACTGAGCAGATGGTCAGACAGACAGACGGAGAAACAGGGAGACAGACGGACGGATGGATGGACAGATGGACAGATGAGCAGACGGGCAGACAGACCTGGAGACAGACGGACACATGGACAAATGGATGGACGGACAGACACAGAGGGAGACAGACGGACAGACAAAGAGATGGGCGGATGGACACACGGACAGCTGGACAGCCGTGCACCTCCCCCTGTCCTCCGCTGGGAGGAGGAGGAGGAGGAGGAGGAGGAGGAGGAGGAGGAGAAGGAGGAGGAGGAGGAAGAGGAGCCATGGCCTGTGGTGGAGCTGAGCCTGCAGCCTGGGCCCTGATCATGGCGCCGCCCGGGTCACCCCAGCCTCCCCCCCGCATGCACACACGTACCCAGGGTGTAGGGTACTGAGTCCTCCTGCGTGGGTGCTGGGTGCTCAGTCCTCCCCCGGCATCTCCACACAAGATGCTGGGTGCTCAGTCCCCCCTGGCGTCTCCACACAAGGTGCTGGGTGCTCAGTCTTCCTTTGTTAGTGCTGGGTGCTCAGTCCTCCCCCGGTGTCTGCATACGAGGTGCTGGGTGCTCAGTCCTCCCGTGCCTCCACACAAAGTGCTGGGTGCTCAGTCTTCTCATGTGGGTGCTGGGCAGTTAGTCCTGTGTCCCACACGAGGGCCTGGGTGCTCAGTCCTCCTCCCATGAATCCACAGGAGGCGCTGGGCGCTCAGTTCTCCTCCCGTTCCTCCACACGAGGTGCTGGGTGCTCAGTCCTCCTGTGTGTGTGCTAGGCGCTCAGTCCTCCTCCCGTGCCTCCGTGAGGGGTGCTGGGTGCTTGGAATAATTAGTACATGTTTTTGGAATAATTAGTACATGTTTAGGCTAGTCAAAGCCGAAGTCATAATAGCCCAATAGCTATGCCCTTATGGACACTTAAGATGATGCTAAGTGAAATGAGCTCCATGTTATGGAAACAAGTGGTATATCATTATTGTAATTATTTTCAACATGCGATATGAATCCGTACCCTTTTTATTTTCTCTCGTATTCCCTTCCTGTGGTTTTACCCCCAATATCACTGTATCTCATCTGAGCACCCTGGATACTGTATATACGTGTATTAGAGCTAGGGAAGAGAAAGTAAATATCAAAATCAATAGACAAAGGATAAAAATACAAACAACTCCAAACACAATACTCACAAAACCATTTGGTGTAAACCAACCATACAACTCGTGGGTGGAAGGGGAAGCAGGAGGGAAGAGGTAGGCATGTGGAGGGGAGGAGGAGTTAACATGTTGGACAAGAAATGTACTCACTGCATTATATATGAAATTGTAACCCCTCTGTACTTCACTTTGACAATAAAGGAGAAAAAAGACAATAAATATTTTTGAAAAGATTCTGAAACACCTAACATTTTTTAGAGTTATGACATATAATGCTTAAGATTCTCATGTTAAAAACTAACATTTAGAATCAACACTCTCTTTCTCTGGCAATAGGAAAACTACCAACACATACACTGTTTGTGAATAAAGGTAAACATTTCCCTCAAAGAACTGCTAATCACCATACATTTCCTTTCTTCATTCCTGTTATTTACTTCAGCCATTCTCTGGCCATAATCTGAGTGAAACCAGCCAAAAGGTACAGACACTGAGGCAGGTAGGGCTGGGAGGAGGAGGATTAGGAGGAGGAGGAGGAGGAGGAGGAGGAGGAGGAGGAGGAGGCGGGAGCCATGGCCCGTGGTGGAGCTGAGCCTGCAGCCTGGGCCCTGATCATGGCGCCGCCCGGGTCAACCCAGCCCCCCCCCCCGCATGCACACACGTACCCAGGTTAGGGTACTGAGTCCTCCTGCGTGGGTGCTGGGTGCTCAGTCCTCCCCCGGCATCTCCACACATGATGCTGGGTGCTCAGTCCCCCCTGGCGTCTCCACACAAGGTGCTGGGTGCTCAGTCTTCCTTTGTTAGTGCTGGGTGCTCAGTCCTCCCCCGGTGTCTGCATACGAGGTGCTGGGTGCTCAGTCCTCCCGTGCCTCCACACAAAGTGCTGGGTGCTCAGTCTTCTCATGTGGGTGCTGGAAGTTAGTCCTGTGTCCCACACGAGGGCCTGCGTGCTCAGTCCTCCTCCCATGAATCCACAGGAGGCGCTGGGCGCTCAGTACTCCTCCCGTTCCTCCACACGAGGTGCTGGGTGCTCAGTCCTCCTGTGTGTGTCCTAGGCGCTCAGTCCTCCTCCCGTGCCTCCGTGAGGGGTGCTGGGTGCTTGGTCACTCTCTGGGCCGCAGGGCCTGGCTCACTGTCTGTCCGCGATCGGCTGCCCACAGGGGAAGGGAGAGACGGACAGACGGGTGGACACAGAGACAGGGAGGGAGACACACAGACAGGAACAGGCACTAACACAGACAGACAGACAGACGGGGTGACACAGACTGAGACAAACAGACAGACAGATGGTTAGACCGGCTGTGGGACAGTCAGGCAGCTAGAGAGACACAGACAGATGGACAGGGAGATAGACAGACAGGGAGACCGACAGACAGACAGACAAGGAGACAGTCGGATGGACGGACAGATGGAAAGACAGACAGGGAGACGGACAAATGGACAGACAGACATAGATGGACGGATGGACAGGGAGACTGACAGACGGACAGATGGACAGACAGATGGACGAAAAGACACAGATGGAAAGACAGAGACACAGACGGACAAACAGGGAGGACAGATGGACAAATAGGGAGACAGGGAGAGAGACAGATGGACAGACAGACGGACAGACAGACAGACGGACACTCAGACGGACACACAAGCAGTGTGACAGACACAGAGACAGTCGGACGGCAGACAGACGGATGGACAGACAGACGGACAGATGGACGAACAGGGAGACAGATGGACAGACAGACATGCAGCGAGAGACAGATGGACAGACAGATGGGCAGACGGACAGACAGACAAGGAGACAGACAGATGGACGGACAGACAGGGACCAATGAACGTAGACAGATGGACGGACGCACAGAGCGACAGGCGCACAGGGTCCCAGGCCTGGGGACAGACAGACGGACAGACGGATGGGCAGGGAAACCGAGGCAGACAGACAGACGGGGTGGACACAGGGACAACTGAGAGAGAGACGGACAGACGGACACACGGACAGGCAAGGGGCCTAGGGGAGGGCGGGGAGGAGGGGGACTGGGGCTCGAATCCCGGCCCGGCACCCAGCCACCCCGGCACCCAGCTACTCAGCACCCAGCACCCATTACCCAGCCACCCAGGTGCTCAGCCCTCAGCACCCAGGTACTCAGCACCCCAACCCCCAGTACCCAGCCAGCACTCACCTACTCAGCACCCAGTACTGAGCACCCAGGTACTCAACCCTCAGTGCCCTCAGCACCCAGCGAACCAGTACCCAGCACCCAGCCACCCACTACCCAGCTACCCAGCAACCAGCCACCCACAGAGCTACCCAGCTACCAAGTACCCAGCCACCCAGCACCTAACCCCCCAGCACCCAGTACCAACACCCAGCCAATCAGCATCCAGTCCCCAGCTACTCAGCACCCAGCCACCCAGCACCCAGTACCCAGCATCCCAGCCAGCCAGTACCCAGCTACCCAGTACCCAGCACCCAGCCACCCAGCCACCCAGCTACTCAGCACCCAGATGCCAGCCTTCAGCATGCAGCTACTCAGCACCTAGCCCCCATTACCCATCATGCAACTACTAAGCACCCAACCAGTACCCAGCACCCAGCGACTCAGTACCTAGCCACCCAGCACCCAGTCCCCAGCACCCAGCTATTCACCCCACCCAGGTACCCAGCACCAAGTACCCAGCAACCCAGCACTCAGCTACTCAGCATCCAGTATCCAGTTATTTGGACCTCAGCATCCAGCTAGTCAGCACCCAGCCACCCAGCTACTCAACCAGTACCTAGCACCCCAGCCGCCAACCACCCAGCACCCAGTACCTAGTACCTAGCCAATCAGCGTCCAGTACCCAGCTACTCAGCACCCAGCCACTCAGCTACCCACCTACTCAGCACCTAATCCAGCACCTAGTACCCAGCCAACCAGTACCCAGCACCAGGACACAACCACTCAGCACCCATCACCCAGTACCCAGCACCCAGCCAACCAGCCCCCAGCACCCAGCTACTCAGCACCCAGACACCCAGCACCCAGTACCCAGCTACCCAGCACCCAGTACCCAGCTACTCAGCACCCAGCCACCCAGCTACCCAGCTATCCAGCACCTAATCCAGCACCTAGTACCCAGCCACCCAGCACCAGGACACAACCACTCAGCACCCATCACCCAGTACCCAGCACCCAGCCACCAGCCCCCCAGCACCCAGCTACTCAGCACCCAGACACCCAGCACCCAGTACCCAGCACCCAGAACCCAGCCACC
The DNA here is from genome assembly GCF_023159225.1 of Perognathus longimembris pacificus. NCBI lineage: Eukaryota > Metazoa > Chordata > Mammalia > Rodentia > Heteromyidae > Perognathus > Perognathus longimembris. Next base: position 15,815 of record NW_025961623.1, on the reverse strand, counting down.
CAGCTAGCCAGCACCCAATACCCAGCTACTGAGCATCCAGTTCCCAGAACCCTGCTACTCAGACCCCAGGCACCTAGTACCTAGCACCCAGCACCCATCTAACCAGTACCCAGCACCCAACTACTCAGACCACACCATCCAGCTACTCAACACCCAGCTACCAAGCACCCAGTCACCCCAGCACCCAACCACCCAGCACCCCAGTACCTAGCACCCAGACACCCAGTAACCAGCCCCTAGCCACCCAGCACCCAGTACCCAGCACCCAGCTACCTAGTATTTAGCACTCAGCACCCAGAACCCCCAGCTTGCAAATTGCACACCCGTGTATCATTTTACCCTGTTTTGACTCCACTGCCTCTGTCCCGCCTGTCCGCTCTGCCCCACCCAGCCCCCATCCATCGCCCGTCCTGCCCTGGCCTGAGCCTTCCAGTGCCCCAAGCAGAAACAACAGGAAACCGCCAGGGTGGGGCGGGGCTGGCCAAGGAAAGCAAAGATTTATCATTTCAACTTCACATCTGAGTAGTTCATTAAGAATGGGTAGCCATTTGACAGGCAGACACCAATGGGGAAGATTCCAGGAAGAAGAGACAGAGACAGGAACACAGGAAGAGAACAACTCTCTAGAAACCAGGAATTCCTGCTGCTGAATGCCATAAGCATTGGGAAAATTAAAAAGAAGCTGGGGTCAATTTGGGCTCCTTCCATAAGGCAGTGGAGAAGAGGTATTTAAGCATAAGACATACATTTTAGAAGTGTCCCAATGTACAGGGTGCTGGTGGCTCATGCCTGTCTGTCATCCTAGCTACTCAGAAGGCTGACCTTTGAGGATCATGGTTGAATGCCAGTGAAGACAAGATGTCTGTTAAAGAGTCTCATCTCCAATTAAACTACAAAAAAAAACAAAAACAAAAACCTGGAAGAGGCACTGTGGCTCAAAGAGACAGAGGACTAGCCTTGAAAGGAAAGGAAGAAGGGCTGGGAATATGGCCTAGTGGTAGAGTGCTTGCCTTGTATACATGAAGCCATGGGTTCAATTCCTCACCACCACATATAGCAAAAAGCAAGAAGTGGAGCAATGGCTCAAGTGGTAGTGTACTAGCCTTGAGCAAAACAAAAACAAAAGCCTGGGACAGTGCTCAGGACCTGAGTCCAGGACTGGCAATGAAGGAAGGAAGGAAGGAAGGAAGGAAGGAAGGAAGGAAGGAAGGAAGGAAGGAAGGAAGGAAGGAAGGAAGGAAGGAAGGAAGGGAGAAAAGAAAGGGAGGAAGAAAGAAAGAGAGAAAGGAAGATAGTGAGTGAACTCAGGGTCAGCACCTGCGTTCATGCCCCACAAACAATAACAACAACAAAGAATCCACAAAATGCTAGTTTTCCAATAAAAGATTAAAAATTTGTTAGAAATATGTTGCTAACTTATTAAAAAAAGACCCTAACACTTCAATTTTTAAATTTAGCTCAAATGAGCAAAGCATCAGGCAGAACTTCATATGGTCCTATTAAAAGGATCACATTGGCACTGAACTACATTGAGCTCCTACATCATCATCAGTATAGAGAAAATGAGTCTAACCTTACATTTCTTGTTTTTCAGAAAATGGAAAATGCTGAACTCTCATATAATTATTACTTCTAAATAGGCATAATTAGTTGTTGAGAGCAATCATGATAGACCTAGTAGTTTTCAATGTTATCAAAAGTTCTAAAGGCCATCTTTGATCAGGAATCTTATTTTAGAATAATCCTCACAGCTACCATGTGCCAGCAAAAAACTCAGCCTTATAATTAGAAAGACACCATCACCTCCACTTGGAGTAGCCAGCAGCCTCTCAATGTGTTTTCCTTTTTTTAAAAAAAAAAATATATATAATTACTTATTTATTGTCAAAGTGATATACAGAGGGGTCACAGATCCATACATTAAGCCATGTTTTCTTATACGCAAATTATGATTTCAATACATACCCGATCTAATATTCAGGATGTTTTAGGAAGAAATGAGATAATTAATGTAAGATCAATTACCAACAATTTTTAGAAAGCCGAGCTGTATGAAAGCTCACACCTCATTGTGGATCCTCAGAATTCATAGCATCTAGGACCATGCAACTCATTGTGTTTTACATCACACTTCTTCATATACATATGGGACCATCATATTATATTTCATTGTCCTTTCAAGGGTTCTACTCATTTATTTTTTTAAAGAAAATCTCAATACCAAAATGTGCACTCTAGTTCTCTAATTCTCTAAGAATAATGTAGTTTGCTGCATACAAACTACTGTCATTATGTATTTCTAAGCCATGTACATTGAACATAACAAAATGTGTTAAAATTAAAACACATGATTTAGCCAGGCACCTGGGGCTCATACCGGTAAACCTGGATACTCAGCAAGCTGAGATGCAGAGGGTCAGGGTTCAAAGCCAGCCCATTCAGTAAAGTCCAAAAGACTCCATCTCCAATTAACCAGTGAAATGCTGGGCTAGATGTGTAAGTGGCAGAATACCAGCTGAGTGGGCATACATGCCAGGATGAAGCCTTGAATTCAAACCTTGTTAGTACAGGTGGTGGGAGAGGAGAGGAGAGAAAAGGGGAGGACAGGGGAGAGGAGTGGAGGGGAGGAGGAGGGGAAGGGAGGGGAGGACAGGAGAGGAGAGGAGAGGAGAGAGAGCACAATACATGGTTTAATAAGATTCTAATAGTTCAATACCTATTTTTGTAGCTTTAGACTGGTTTACAGAAGGAAAAGATATTTCACAAGTGAATGAACGATTATGGAAAGCAAATTGCTGTCTTCCACATAATAAACACATAAACAATCTTCCAAGTAATGTTTTACATCTACATAACTGATTAACTAGAAAATATGCCAAAATACTTGAATTAGGAAAAGCAGTTCATCACTTAAAATATTGTAATTTATCTTTACAATCAGTTTGTAAAAAACAACAACAACAAAAACAAAAAAAGTAGCTGCTAAGTGCCAGTGGCTCTCACCTGTAATCCTAACTTCTCAGAAGCTTATGAGCTGAGACTCACAGCTCAAATCCATCCAGGCAGGAAAGTCTATGAGACTCATCTCCAAATAACTACCAAAAAAAGCTGGAAGTGGACCTGTGGTTCAAATGATAGTCTGCTAGCCTTCAGCACAAGAACAGCACCCAAGCCCTGAGTTCAAGCCTCAGGACTGGCATAATGAACAATCATAAATAGACCCAACATATTCGACTAGCAATGTGGCTTAGCGGCAGAGTGCTCACCTAGCATGCATGAAGCCCTGGGTTCCATTCCTCCCCACCACATAAACAGAAAAGGGTGGAAGTAGTGCTGTGTGTGTGTGTGTGTGTGTGAATAAAAGCAGCTCAGGGACAGTGCTCAAGCCCTGAGTTCAAGCCTCAGAACTGGCAAAATAAAAACAACATTAAATTAAGTATATAACCCTCCTGGTAATACTAATGAGAAATCATTAGTCCATGGCCCAGGACTGGCCAAAAAAAAAAAAAAAGAACCTAAATGCTTACATACAGTACTTAGAAATTTTCTATGCACTATCTGCTGTGTATCTGTTTTCTAATACTGTACAGTAATATGGTAATACTATCATGACATTATAGCTGATTAATATACTCTATGAAGTTTTTAGTAAGTGCCACCACAGTAACAGCAGCTAACTGAGTATTACCACAAGAAATTGAGACCATGAGTGACAGGTGGTGGAACTTCTCTTTGTGTTTAAAAAACAAAATGAGTTTTCACACAAAAGGAGAAGGGACGCACTCACGGGAGGGGCCCAGAGAAGGTGATATCTACCAACTTTTTCGAAGTGACTATGTAAGGAATTAAAACATAGTCCTCTACTTTGAGAATTGTACTCAAGTCAAAAGTCCCTTCTGGTGGCCACCCATCTTGAAAGTGAGCCACTCAGAAGAGCAGAGAGTCACCCACTTTCGTTTCTTGATCTCTACACTATTATTGTGAGTAACTTCCTTCCAGTGGGCTAAAGTCAAGTCCACGGGAGTGGAAGGGACGTTGCCCATGCCTATCAGTCTCCTCAGTTGTGCAGCTCCACAAAATAACAAGAGGTAAAACAATTCCAATAAAACAGAAGAAACAATACACACAGGCCTGATATTTAAAAGACTTACAAAATGGAGATCTCCTAAGCTGATCCGCTGGCTCCTGTGAAGAAGCAAAAGTAGCAGACCCAAGATCAAGGTGGGCAGGTTGAGCCTCCGTTAGGAGGCCTTCCTGGTCAGTTCCTGCCAAAAAGCGAACTGACTTGCACCATACAAGAAAGGCGAGGTTGGACGATCACGATGGGCACCCCACCACCTTGGGACCAAGAGAAGGAAGAAGAGGCAAGGGATTCTGGCACACAGGCCTGCCCCGCTCTCTGCTTGCAGCTCCATGCTTCTTGGTGTAGACCTGAGCGGTAATGAATGCCTTCCCAGGTTGGGGCACTACTGGGGGCCTAATCCTGTGGTCCTGTTGCATTCCCATTTCTCCCTTGATTTCTTTCCCCCAAAGTTTGTTGCTACCCAGGTCACCCAAGCTGCATGGTTGAGGGAACGGGATACTGGTGAGGACAGCAGCGGGAGGCACAAGTGCCAATGGACTGGCCAGTAAGCAGCGCTGGGCTCCTTAGCCACGCCCACCACAAGAATATCACCCTTGACTTGAGCAAGTAGGGACAGTCCCCGGAAACCCTTTAGCACCTTCCATGCCACTGTGTACTGGGTGCGCTCGAATGTGCATATGTGTGCCCGTGCTTGCTTACATGCATGTGTGTTTGTTCCTGATGCTGTACATGGGTGTGCTTACTAAGCCAAAGTCTGTGTATGTGTAAATAGGTATGTGGATGTAGATCCAGGAGGACCCGGCACAGTGTGTTATGAGTGAGCATGTGGAGGTGGCGGGAAGGGAGAAAGAGAAAGAGAGAGAGAGAGTCATCTCGCCTATGAGGAATTCTTTGTTCATGTGCGGTTGTATGAGTGTGTCATGTATGAGGTTGGACATAGGGAGTTCCAATTGTGTGCATGTTTACTTGCTTATTTGAAGTTCCCAGACACCAATCATTTGGCAAAGTCTCCCCTTTTGTGCTGTCCTCTGCACAAAGGTCTCCGGACTTGAGGCCCGGATACCTAGCTGCCTTTGCTCTTGGAGATCTGCATGACAGTGACAATGACGCCTATGAATACTGTTGCTGGGTGCTAGTGTGCCTTGGTCGAGGCAGGGAAGGGTCAGATATCACTTTCCCTAGTGTCTTAGCAGAGCTTCCTGCAGGAGCCTTAAACATATGGCTGTGAGCACGGGCACCAGGATGGCCAGCTCCTGCCTCTAGCCAGTATAATCCTTGGCTGCTCAATAGCAGGAAGTAGCAGGCAGGGATCTGGGCCAGAGAGGCCAAGGCAAGCGGGAAGACAAGAGTTAAGCAGACACTAGCGCAGAAAGGAGATGCCCAGATTCGCTGACCTGCTAATCTTGTATCTCCCTTATGCTCTGAGCAAGAGAGATGAGGTTGATTGTGAGAGAGGTGGCAGATCCATACACCAGCCACTTCCAGGACTGGCAAGGGCAGAGGCGGTGGGGAGCTGTGTCACACGGGTTCAACCAGGATGTGGGAAGATGGAGCAGGAGGGGAGGTGGAAAGTGTATTTGCCTAGGACCCTGGCCCAAGCCGTTCCCAGCAGAATGGCCAGGGGAAGGATGTGCGGCTCTACACATCCTGTGCATCCCCGAAGGCCTGTGAGAACTAGTGAGAACTTACAGCAAACCCCCAAGGGGCCCTGTGTCCTTTTTGCTATGGCAACTCCAGTTGGAACACTGGCTCAAGTCAGCAGGAGGCGCCTAGTACCTGGCCATGTCACAGAGCTCCAAACCATATGGGCACTGCCCAGAGGCTTCCCAGCACCCCAGGTGCAAATGCACTGTTAGTGAGGCACCAGGAGGCCCTGCTGGCCTGTGAGCACCAACTGCCTACCTCTAAGCAGCCTCACTAGCCCTCCCTTAAGGCTGTTCCTGTTGGAATGCAAATGAAAGCACACATCAACAAAGTGGGCAAGGAATGGAGAAACAAAACATCCGGCCACCCCCTGGAGGCTTTTCTGCATAGTGGGTCGCATATGTGCAGTCCTTCCTGCTCAGAAAAACACAGGGCTGCTGCCTAGCAAGCCAGGCAAGGTCTTCAGGTGGTCTTGGCCAAGGGGGCAGAGGCCGTTTCCAGGCCAATCGGATGTCAGTCATAAAACCAGAAGGCAGGAAAGGAGTGCCGCTTCCCTCCTACCTTTGTCACAAACCTCCTGTGCACAGAAAAGGAGCAGAGGGGCTTGGGCACAGAGCAGGCAGACAACAGATTAGATAAATGGGGATTGGTGTTCACCAGAGGACTGAGAGATCCCAGGTGTGCAGAGGGTGAGAGCAGAGGGAGATTTGGAGAAGATAAGAAGGGCTAGGCCAGGGTGAGGCAGTTGTAATTTCCCCCAGAAGAAGTGAAGAGGTACATGGGGAGGTGTGCAGCCTGTGAACCTCAAAAGGAGGAGGGGGAAATTGGGAAGCAGAGGCAGAGGCAAAGAGGCAGTGATGCAGAGGCATGTGTGAGTTGAAAGCAGTCCAGAGCAGCAAGGCAGGGACAGGAGGGCTAGGAGAGAGAACTCGGAGGGAGTTATCAGCAAAGGAGGTATGTGTGCAGGGGACAAGCCTCAGGAACTCAGCTGCAGATGGCAGGTGGTGGCTAGGATGGCCAGGTTGGGCGCCCCACCACCCTGGGACCAAGTAGAAGGGAGAAGAGGCAAGGGGATTCTGGGGCACAGGCCTGCCCCACTCTCTGCGTGCAGCGCTGTGCTTTACGGTGTAGACCTGAGGGGTAACGAATGCCATCCTTGGTTGGGGCACTACTGGGGCGTAATCATGTGGTCCTGTTACATTGACATTTCTGCCTTGATTGCTTTCCCGAAGAGTTTGTTGCTACCCAGGTCTCCGAAGCTGCATGGTTCAGGGAATGGGAGACTGGTGAGGACAGCAGGGGGAGGCCCAAGTGCCAATGGACTGTCCAGTAAGCAGCGCTGGGCTCCTTAGCCACGGCCACCACAAGGACAACACCCTGGACTTGAGCAAGTAGGACACAGTCCTCGAAAACCCCTTAGCACCTTCCAAGCCACTGTGTACTGGGTGCGCTCACGTGTGCGTGTGTGTGCCCCTGCTTGCCTACATGCGTGTGTTCCTGATGCTGTACAAGAGTGTGCTTCCTAAGCCTATGTCTGCATATGTGCAAATAGGTATGTGGATGTAGATCCAGGAGGACCCGGCACAGTGTGTTATAGTGAGCATGTGGGGGTGGCGGGGAGGAAGAGAGAGAGAGAGAGAGAGAGAGAGTCGGCTCGCCTGTGAGGAATTTTTTTTCATGTGCGGTTGCAGGAGTGTGTCAGGTATGAGGTTGGACAGAGGGAGTTCAAAGTGTTTACACGTTACTTGTTTTTTGAAGTTCCCGGAAACCAATCATATGGCGAAGGCTCCCCTCTTGTGCTGTCCTCTACACAAAGGTCTCTGTACTTGATGCCAAGCTGCCTCTGCTCTTTGAGATCTGCATGACAGTGATGATGCTGCCTATGAATATCATTGCTGGTGCTAGTGTGCCTTGGTCACGGCAGGGAAGGGTCAGATATCCCTTTCCCTGGTGTCTTAGCAGAGCTTCCTGAAGGAGCCTAAAACATATGGCTGTGAGCCACGGGCACCAGGATTGCCAGCTCCTGCCAATAGCCAGTATAATCCTTGGCTGCCCAATAGCAGGAAGTAGCAGGCAGTGATCTGGGCGAGAGAGGCCAAGGCAAGAGGGCAGACAAGAGGTAAGTGGAAACCTGCCCAGGGAGGAAATGCCCGGATCCGCTGACCTGTTTTTCTTGTATCTCCCTTGTGCTGTCAGGAAGACAGATGACATGGAGGGCGAGAGAGGTGGCACATCCAGACACTGGCCGCTTCCAAGTCTGGCAAGGGCTGAGGCGGTGGGCAAGTTCTCCCACACGGGTTCAGCCAGGATGTGGGAGGATGGAGCAGGAGGGGAGGTGGAAATTGGATTTACCTAGAAACATGGCCCAAGCCAGCCCCAGCAGAATGGCCATGGGAGGGATTTGCGGCTCCAGAGGTCCTGTGAACATCAACTATGACACTGTAACACAAGGGCTGGAGGAATACTGACAGGATGACTTGCATTGTGCAGGTGTTTCTACCAGAAGAAAGAAGGCATTGTAGCAGGCAGGGTCAAGGCTAAGGCTACAGAATGAAAGTCATGTTTTCTGGCCCATGGGGAACTGAAGTATGCAAACGCTGGGCTGACAGCTACCATTTTATAACAGATGATCTGCTAATTGCATTTTATTAAATACTAAAAAAAGTTGGATGAGTAAAAGCATAAATAATACTCGAAATGAGTACTAACTATGATAAGGGCATCCAAAGTCACAGGAAAACTTTCTTTAAGCACAAAAATGGATTCCACGACAGCATTTATTTCAAAAATTTCTGTCTTCTCAGAATTAATGTTTTAAACAATGATTCGTATAACTATCAATATTCCAATGGTCTTCAAGTTAATGCATACAAACATCAAATTTTGTAAGGTTTACAAAGATATGAAATCCAAATTATAAGGTGATATAACTGTGGTAGATATGGAGAACTGCAATTTCTAGCAATAAGCAATAAAGTAAAGGTAAACTCTGGAGACTAAGTTGTTTTTATTTACATAAGGAGTTTTTGACTAGTAAATACCCAATCAATGTAAGAAGAAAAGGTATTCTCATCAGTGATAGTTGAATACTATCCTATCTCAAAACATTCTGGCTTTCTCTGAAATGGTTTTGAGAGGAGTCACTGTTTGGATTTTCCTTCTAAGTGTATAATGATTTAGCTCTAATGATACAAATGACTTAAATTAACATAATTCTGAGTGCATACTTGACTAACAAATCTTAAGATTTTAGATATATTTTAGGATTAAAGTGATTCCCAATTCAATGTTTCTATCGGACTGAAACTACCGTGCTATCTCTCATTTCTTCTGAGTAGACACTATTAAACTTCTCCATGAGTTTACATATTTTTACAAACTTATTAAATCATCAGGGACTCTGTCTTATGGTGTAGGAAGGACAGAAACACAAAACCAAAATGAAGCCAACCTTCAAGAAGTTGACACAAAAAGTACACAAAAGTCAGCCCTGGAAATAAGGGCAGAATAAGGGAAATAAGGGCTATCATTAGAAAGTAACCTAAAGGTTCAGGGAAGAAGAAATTAATTTTGGACAGGAAGACCAGTATCTGAACTGGCCTCCAAGAGGCCTGAAGTTAGAAGGCTGTTTGCGTGTTCCATACTAGCGGGAACAAATCACAGAGGGGAAAAAAAGAAAAGAACAGAGGGAAATCTGGGAATATGGAAAGGAGCTCCATTGTGAAAGGCTTTTAGTATCAGACCAGGAAGGACTAAAGGAAAAGCAGTCAATTCAGGTTTTTAAGAAGAAAAAAAATGCAATCAAAACCAGCTCAAAAGTAAGAGTTCTCCTCACTGTTCCTCAATAATCAGCTCTTGTCTGTTGTAAACAAAAAGTAGAGTGCCTATGGTCCATACCTGTAATGAACCTACTCAGAATGCTGAGATATGCAGATCACAATTTGAAGCCAGCCTGGGCAGAAAAGCCCATGAGACTCACGTCTAATTAATCATCAGAAAGCAAAAGGGGAGCTGGGGCTCAATGGCACAGTGCTGGACTTGAACAAAAATGCTCAGCTATAGTGCCCAGGCCCTAGTTCAAACCTCAAGAGCACACACACACACACACACACACACACACACACACACACACACACACCAGCTCAGAGATTACTAGACATAATAGCCTAAAAGTTGTCATTTGAGCCTAAATAAAGCTATATACAATGCTGATTGGGAATAACTACAAGGCCTTAAGAAGTAACAAATGCCATTTGTAAGGAAATGGAAGGACTTGGAAAAAATTATACTAAATGAAGTGAGACAGACCCAAAGAAACATGAACACTATGGTCTCCCTTATTGGGAATAATTAGTACAGGTTTAGGCAAGTTATAGCAGAGCATCACAAGACCAATTGCTATACCCTTATGAACACATAAGATGATGCTAAGTGAAATGAACTCCATGTTATGGAGACAATTGTTATATCACAGTTGTAACTACTTTCAATGTCCCATGTGTATCTGTAGCTTCTACTATTGATGATGTTCTTGTATCACCTTCCTGTGGCTGTACCTAAACTATCTCTGTAATTTATCTGAGTATATTGGAAACCGTGTATACTGGTATTGGAACTAGGAAATTGAAAGGGAATACCAAAATTGAGAGACACAGGGTAAAAAAAGACAAACAAATACAAAAGCAATACGTGCAAAAATGTTTGGTGTAAGTGAACTGAACAACTCAGGGGGGAAAGGGTAAGGGGGAGAGTGGAGTGGGGTTTGAGGAACAAGGTAACAAACAGTACAACAAATGTATCCAATGCCTAATGTATGAAACTGTAACCTCTGTACATCAGTTTAATAATAAAAATTTGAAAAAAAAGAAAAAAAGAAAGGAATTACGTCACAAGGATAGTAAAAAAATATAAGTAACAATGTAAGACTTATAGAATAGCATGAACTGCATGACAGCAAGACAGAAAATAAAACAGTAGGCGGCTATCAGGAGGAATAGAATGAGCCAATAGATTCAGTCTTGGAGGTACGATGTAGAAGGTGACACTAACACATTTTATTTGGGATGACCACCCTGTAACTACAACTCAAAACCCCAGAGGTGAAAGTCAACACAGAAGTTTCTTCAAACAGAGGACAACGTCAATATCAAGACATTAAAAAAAGAGAGAGAAAGAGAGAGAGAGAGATCCAGTAAAATTCATGGGGGCTGTTCTTGCCAGCCCAAGGAAGAAAGGATTCTGAGGGGAAGAGACCAGCGAAAAAGAAGACTATCAAGAAAAATGTCATAAAAGAGAATGTAAGTTTGAGCAAGGAAGAACACTCAGAGAGACAAATGCTAGAGAGAGGGGAAACACCTGAGAAAGCACTTACGGTCTTCCTGTCAAAATCATCTTCCCCTTTCACACATCCTACAGAATTGTTAAAACGATGACTGGTCTAGTCCTTGGCTAAGGTAGTTTGAAGTTTTTTAACCTATACCAACCTTGGTCTATTGATGACATGGGTCATGAATATCTGGGTCCTACGTGAAGGTTAAAATCTCATTGCTACCCAGGCTGTAAGCATGTAATCTATAATGGCACTGGACTCGGCTCTCCACTCCACTTCCCTCCATGGATACAGCACTTCAGAACTATTTGACACAAATTACCTATCTTCAGAACTGGCTTGAAACTAAGCTTCCATCCATCTCTACCCGTTTAATACAATCAAGCCAAGCCACTGCACAAATTGCCTCCCAGCAGCCCCTCCTCTCCTTTCATTCCCTGCACGGGATCATCTGTTGGTCAGACATCAATCCTACTCTCTGGTGAACAGCTGACTCTGTTAGGGGTCGGTAGAAGGACCACCCAGCAGCTGCACCATGTTTTAGAGACAAAGCATGGTGGCCAATGTTTATGAGAATTGGAATACGGGGAAGCAAAGCAGTTAAAGCCCTTGGTAAGTGAAGAAACATTGTGCAAGTTAGCTCTTGGGAAAATGTTCTCCAGTGACTTCTCTGACATCATTCACAAGGCAGACAAGCAGGCAGTAACAGTCAACTTGCAGATTATGCACTTAATCCTCATACATTTATTTTTATTTTTTTATTTTTTTTTTGGCCAGTCCTGGGCCTTGGACTCAGGGCCTGAGCACTGTCCCTGGCTTCTTCCCGCTCAAGGCTAGCACTCTGCCACTTGAGCCACAGCACCGCATCTGGCCGTTTTCTGCATATGTGGTGCTGGGGAATCGAACCTAGGGCCTTCTGTATCCGAGGCAGGCACTCATGCCACTAGGCTATAGCCCCAGCCCCCCTCATGCATTTATTGACACTCTACTTGGTGTGAGACATTGTGTAAAGACTAGATCATTTACCCACTTTAATTCATAGGCATGACTGAAACCCTCAAAGACTCTCTTGTTCAAATCTAGTTTGGCTTTAAGATCAGAGATCAAATGCCAGCACCTCCAGACAGATATCCATGAACCTTTCTCAGGCAACAGTAACAACTCTTTTCTCCCAAGTCTCATAGAATGCTGTTCATGGACTTCTTTTATGAAACACAATGATCCTCATACATTGTAATTCTTTACATGTGCTCTCTCCTAATAAACATTCTCTCTATATATGCACATATACATATGTGTCTATATATATGTGTGTATACATATGTGTATATATATGTATATATACATACGAATATATGCAGATATATAACTGAAATCCAAGATTCATGTCGTGATAATACCCCATTATCTTCCCACATCCCAAAGCATAATGCATCTCCTTTGATAATGAGTGCGTTCATGAGCTAGACTTTGTCCACCAAAGGCTCGATACATATTAGAAGTTTGATTATATAAAGGCAATAATCTTATTCTCTGCAATTAAAAGTCAATCTTAACATCTAAAAATAGGGAAAATAAAACTGTAAATAAGTGCAACATAGCAAATTATCCTAATTCCAATGCTAACACTTTATGTGGTACAATTTGATCAAGATGAGATTCAACTTCACCTTTCATCTTTCTATCTAATAGAGTTTTCTAAAAAGAAACAAATACATTAAATTACAAAAATTTATAACTTAAGTGTTTCAAGTGAACTGTTTTGAAATACTTTAGTATATGAATTATTCTTAAATCTTACGGGTTCATTAAAATGGCTCAATGAGTATCCGATTCTCATCTATCAACAAAGTTATTTGTGAGCAAGGAACCTGGGTTACTGTGTGTTTTTGATAGTTTGGAATAGCTAAAATTCACATACCTTTCTAATTTACCATCATTTGGTTCAAATGGTCTAATTTACCAAAGAAAATCTTGATTCTTTTTTGAGAAAATACTGAGGCTACCTGGGCTAAATAATAGAAAAAGGACCCTAAGCCTTTTTGATTTCAGGAGATGAGTATCTAGTAAGAAGAGTAATGGGTTAGTGTTTAGAATTCTAGGTCCATGCTTAGATGAATGAGCTCTTTGTTGTCAGTAAGTAGTTGGCTTTGTCATTTTTTTTTTTTGGTGCCAGTTTTGGGACTTGAACCCAGGATTCTGATTGCTGCCCCTGAGCTTTTATGCTCAAGGCTACTATTCTACCATTTGAGCCAGAGCTCAGCTTCTGGCTTCTTAGTGGTTAATTGCAGATAAGGGTCTCACAGACTTTCCTGCCCACACTGACTTTGATCCACAATACTCAGATCTTAGCCTCCAGAGCAGCTAAGAATATGGGCACCTAGGTGTCTAGTACCCGGTTACTGGTTCTCTTGCCTTTAAACTAGATATAAGAACTTTAAAGCTTGAAAATTGAAATTAAGTCAGAAGTAAGGAAATGGAAAATCCTCCCATGCTCCTGGATTGGGAGGATTAATATAATCAAAATGGCAATATTGCCAAAGGCTATCTACAAATTCAATGCATACCCATTAATATCCCACCACCATTTTTAATGAAATAGAGGAAGCAATCCAGAAATTCAAATGGAACAATAAAAGACCTAGAATAGCAAAAACAATCCTAGGCAGAAAGAACAGTGCTGGAGGAATAACAATACCCAACTTCAAGCTGTATTATAAAGCTATAGTAATAAAAACAGCTTGGTATGGGCACCAGAACAGGCCTGAAGACCAATGGAACAGAATTGAAGACCCAGAAATGAACCCACAGAACTATGCCTACTTAATCTTTGATAAAGGAGCTAAAACAATAGTATGGAAGAAAGATATCCTCTTTAACAAGTGGTGCTGGCAAAACTGGCTCAACACATGCAACAAACTGAAACTAGATCCTTATATGTCACCCGGCACCCAAATCAATTCCAAATGGATTAAAGACTTCGAAATCATAACAGACACCCTGAAAACACTAAAGGAAGGAGTAGGAGAAATACTTGGGCTCCTTGGCACGGGACGGAACTTCCTTAACAAAGACCCAGAAACGCTACAAATCAAAGAAAGGTTGGACAAAATGGGACTGCATCAAACTGCAGAGCTTCTGCACGGCAAGTGACATAGCTCGCAAGATAAACAGAAAGCCCACAGACTGGGAGAAGATCTTTACTGGACATTCAACAGACAAAGGCCTCATATCTAAAATATATGCAGAACTAAAAATTACCTTCTTTCAAAACAAAACCGCAAAGAACCAATAGCCCCCTCATCAAGTGGGCTAAAGACTTACAAAGAGACTTCTCTGATGAGGAAATGAGAATGGCCAAGAGACATATGAAAAAATGCCCTACATCACAGGCCATGAAAGGAATGCATATCAAAACAACACTGAGATTCCATCTCACCCAGTAAGAATGTCCCATATAAAGAAAACTAACAATAACAATTGCTGGAGGGGATGTGGCCAAAGGGAACCCTAATCCATTGTTGGTGGGAATGTAAACTGGTTCAGACACTCTGGCAAGCAGTATGGAGATTCCTCAGAAGGCTAAATATAGAACTCCCCTATGACCCAGCAGCCCCACTTTTGGGTATCTATCCAAAAGACCACAAACAAATCACAGTAATGCCACCAGCACAATAATGTTCATCGCAGCACAATTTGTCATAGCACGAATCTGGAGCCAAGCCAGATGCCCCTCAGTAGACGAATGAATCAGGAAAATATGGTACATATATACAATGGAATTTTATATTTTATCTGAAAGAATGCCATTGTCCCATTTGTAAGGAAATGGAAGGTCTTGGAAAAAATTATACTAAGTGAAGTGAGCCAGACCCAAAGAAACATGGACTCTATGGTCTCCTTATTGGGAATAATTAGTACAGGTTTAGTCCTGTCATAGCAGAGCATCACAAGGCTCAATAGCTATACCCTTATGAACACATAGATGATGCTAAGTGAAATGAACTCCATGTTATGGAAACAATTGTTATATCACAGTTGTAACTACTTTCAATATCCCATATGTATCTGTAGATTCTATTATTGATGATGTTCTTGTATCACCTTCCTGTGGTTGTACCTACACTATCTCTGTAATTTTATCTGAGTATATTGGAAACCGTGTATACTGGTATTGGAACTAGGAAATTGAAAGGGAATACCAAAATTGAAAGACACAGGGTAAAAAAAGACAAACAAATACAAAAGTAATTCTTGCCAAAATGTTTGGTGTAAGTGAACTGAACACCTCAGGGGGCGAAAGGGAAAGGGGGAGGAGGGAGGGGGGAATGAGGGACGAGGTAACAAACAGTACAACAAATGTATCCAATGCCTAATGTATGAAACTGTAACCTCTCTGTACATCAGTTTGATAATAAAAATTGAACAAAAAATAAAATTAGATATCTCTCAAAAGGTTTTTAATGAGATGCCATCAGTATGACACAGTCAGAATAAGGTTGATTAAGTATCTCAGTACCTGTGGCCAACTTAAATTGACACATAACCAATAACTATCACAAATCTGCTCATATTTATCAATATACATCATCTTACATTATACCCAATCTCTCAATACTGACAGTAACAAGCATCCTTGTATCATAATTCATACATATATACCAGACAAACTAGCCTTTCTCCAGAAGGAACACACCAGTACATGGGCAATGTTTATACTTCACAAGATCCAATCATTTAAGTGCAATAATAGGATGT
>NW_025961622.1:0-46491 GCF_023159225.1 Perognathus longimembris pacificus | reverse complement strand
GAAGAATCTGATTTGTGGTGAGGGCAGAGAGATAAAAGCTCATTTAGGAACGACATGAACATGCTTCGTAGGTAGCTGTTTTGTCAGTAAATATCTCCACGGAGATTAAGAAAAGCAGTAGCTTAATAAATTAAGTACTTCCTGGTCTGGTTACTGTACTGGTAACTCCCCAAAAGAATCTGGATTGTGGTGACGGAACAGAGAAAAAAGCTCATTTAGGACCTGCACTTACGAAGGGGGTAGGCAACTGTATATCAGGGAGTAAACCTTCTGAGAATAAACACAGCTGGAGCTTGTTAAGGTAATTACCACAGGGGAAAGGATAATGTACTGGGAACTCCTCAGAAGAATCTGATTTGTGGTGAGGGCAGAGAGATAAAAGCTCATTTAGGAACGACATGAACATGCTGCGTAGGTAGCTGTTTATCAGTAAATATCTCCACTGAGATTAAGAAAAGCAGTAGCTTAATAAATTAAGTACTTCCTGGTATGGATACTGTACTTGTAACTCCCCAAAAGAATCTGGATTGTGGTGAGGGAACAGAGAAAAAAGCTCATTTAGGACCTGCACTTACGAAGGGGGTAGGCAGCTGTATATCAGGGAGTAAACCTTCTGAGAATAAAAACAGCTGGAGCTTGTTAAGGTAATTAAACAGGGGAAAGGATAATGTACTGGGAACTCCTCAAAAGAATCTGATTTGTGGTGAGGGCAGAGAGATAAAAGCTCATTTAGGAACGACATGAACATGCTGCGTAGGTAGCTGTTTATCAGTAAATATCTCCACTGAGATTAAGAAAAGCAGTAGCTTAATGAATTAAGTACTTCCTGGTATGGTTACTGTACTGGTAACTCCCCAAAAGAATCTGGATTGTGGGGAGGGAACTGAGAAAAAAGCTCATTTAGGACCTGAACTTACGAAGGGGGTAGGCAGCTGTATATCAGGGAGTAAACCTTCTGAGAATAAAAACAGCTGGAGCTTGTTAAGGTAATTACACAGGGGAAAGGATAATGTACTGGGAACTCCTCGGAAGAATCTGATTTGTGGTGAGGGCAGAGAGATAAAAGCTCATTTAGGAACGACATGAACATGCTGCAAAGGTAGCTGTTTATCAGTAAATATCTCCACTGAGATTAAGAAAAGCAGTAGCTTAATAATTTAAGTACTTCCTGGTATGGATACTGTACTGCTAACTCCCCAAAAGAATCTGGATTGTGGTGAGGGAACAGAGAAAAAAGCTCATTTAGGACCTGCACTACGAAGAGGGTAGGCAGCTGTATATCAGGGAGTAAACCTTCTGAGAATAAAAACAGCTGGAGCTTGTTAAGGTAATTACACAGGGGAAAGGATAATGTACTGGGAACTCCTCAGAAGAATCTGATTTGTGGTGAGGGCAGAGAGATAAAAGCTCATTTAGGAACGACATGAACATGCTGCGTAGGTAGCTGTTTATCAGTAAATATCTCCACTGAGATTAAGAAAAGCAGTAGCTTAATAATTAAGTACTTCCTGGTATGGTACTGTACTGGTAACTCCCCAAAAGAATCTGGATTGTGGTGAGGGAACAGAGAAAAAAGCTCATTTAGGACCTGCACTTACGAAGGGGGTAGGCAGCTGTATATCTGGGAGTAAACCTTCTCAGAATAAAAACAGCTGGAGCTTGTTAAGGTAATTACACAGGGGAAAGGATAATGTACTTGGAACTCCTCAGAAGAATCTGATTTGTGGTGAGGGCAGAGAGATAAAAGCTCATTTAGGAACGACATGAACATGCTGCGTAGGTAGCTGTTTATCAGTAAATATCTCCACTGAGATTAAGAAAAGCAGTAGCTTAATAAATTAAGTACTTCCTGGTATGGTTACTGTACTGGTAACTCCCCAAAAGAATCTGAATTGTGGTGAGGGAACAGAGAAAAAAGCTCATTTAGGACCTGCACTTACGAAGGTGGTAGGCAGCTGTATATCAGGGAGTAAACCTTCTGAGAATAAAAACAGCTGGAGCTTGTTAAGGTAATTACACAGGGGATAGGATAATGTACTGGGAAACTCCTCAGAAGAATCTGATTTGTGGTGAGGGCAGAGAGATAAAAGCTCATTTAAGAACGACATGAACATGCTGCGTATGTAGCTGTTTATAAGTAAATATGTCCACAGAGATTAAGAAAAGCAGTAGCTTAATAAATTAAGTACTTCCTGGTATGGTTACTGTACTGGTAACTCCCCAAAAGAATCTGGATTGTGGTTAGGGAACAGAGAAAAAAGCTCATTTAGGACCTGCACTTACGAAGGGGGTAGGCAGCTGTATATCAGGGAGTAAACGTTCTGAGAATAAAAACAGCTGGAGCTTGTTAAGGTAATTACACAGGGGAAAGGATAATGTACTGGGAACTTCTCAGAAGAATCTGATTTTTGGTGAGGGCAGAGAGATAAAAGCTCATTTAGGAACGACATGAACATGCTGCGTAGGTAGCTGTTTATCAGTAAATATCTCCACTGAGATTAAGAAAAGCAGTAGCTTAATAAATTAAGTACTTCCTGGTATGGTTACTGTACTGGTAACTCCCCAAAAGAATCTGGATTGTGGTGAGGGAACAGAGAAAAAAGCTCATTTAGGACCTGCACTTACGAAGGGGGTAGGCAGCTGTATATCAGGGAGTAACCTTCTGAGATAAAAACAGCTGGAGCTTGTTAAGGTAATTACACAGGGGAAAGGATAATGTACTGGGAACTCCTCGGAAGAATCTGATTTGTGGTGAGGGCAGAGAGATAAAAGCTCATTTAGGAACGACATGAACATGCTGCGTAGGTAGCTGTTTATCAGTAAATATCTCCACTGAGATTAAGAAAAGCAGTAGCTTAATAAATTAAGTACTTCCTGGTATGGTTACTGTACTGGTAACTCCCCAAAAGAATCTGGATTGTGGTGAGGGAACAGAGAAAAAAGCTCATTTAGGACCTGCACTTATGAAGGGGGTAGGCAGCTGTATATCAGGGAGTAAACCTTCTAGAATAAAACAGCTGGAGCTGGTTAAGGTAATTACACAGGGGAAAGGATAATGTACTGGGAACTCCTCAGAAGAATCTGATTTGTGGTGAGGGCAGAGAGATAAAAGCTCATTTAAGAACGACATGAACATGCTGCGTAGGTAGCTGTTTATCAGTAAATATCTCCACTGAGATTAAGAAAAGCAGTAGCTTAATAAATTAAGTACTTCCTGGTATGGTTACTGTACTGGTAACTCCCCAAAAGAATCTGGATTGTGGTGAGGGGAACAGAGAAAAAAGCTCATTTAGGACCTGCACTTACGAAGGGGGTAGGCAGCTGTATATCAGGGAGTAAACCTTCTGAGAATAAAAACAGCTGGAGCTTGTTAAGGTAATTACACAGGGGAAAGGATAATGTACTGGGAACTCCTCAGAAGAATCTGATTTGTGGTGAGGGAGCAGAGAGATAAAAGCTCATTTAGGAACGACATGAACATGCTGCGTAGGTAGCTGTTTATCAGTAAATATCTCCACTGAGATTAAGAAAAGCAGTAGCTTAATAAATTAAGTACTTCCTGGAATGGTTACTGTACTGGTAACTCCCCAAAAGAATCTGGATTGTGGTGAGGGAACAGAGAAAAATGCTCATTTATGACCTGCACTTACGAAGGGGCTAGGCAGCTGTATATCAGGGAGTAAACCTTCTGAGAATAAAAACAGCTGGAGATTGTTAAGGAAATTACACAGGTTAAAGGATAATGTACTTTGAACCCCTCAGAAGAATCTGATTTGTGGTGAGGGCAGAGAGATAATAGCTCATTTAGGAACGACATGAACATGCTGCGTAGGTCGCTGTTTATCACTAAATATCTCCACTGAGATTAAGAAAAGCAGTAGCTTAATAAATTAAGTACTTCCTGGTATGGTTACTGTACTGGTAACTCCCCAAAAGAATCTGGATTGTGGTGAGGGAACAGAGAAAAAAGCTCATATAGGACCTGCACTTACGATGGGGGTAGGCAGCTGTATATCAGGGAGTAAACCTTCTGAGAATAAAAACAGCTGGAGCTTGTTAAGGTAATTACACAGGGGAAAGGATAATGTACTGGGAACTCCTCAGAAGACTCTGATTTGTGGTGATGGGAGAGAGAAAAATGCTCATTTAGGAACGACATGAAACATGCTGCGTAGGTAGCTGTTTATCAGTAAATATCTCCACTGAGATTAAGAAAAGCAGTATCTTAATAATTAAGTACTTCCTGGTATGGTTACTGTACTGGTAACTCCCAAGATAATCTGGATTTTGGTGAGAGAACAGAGAAAAAAGCCATTTAGGTCCTGCACTTACGAAGGGGGTAGGCAGCTGTATATCACTTAGTAAACCTTCTGAGAATAAAAACAGCTGGAGCTTGTTAAGGTAATTACACAGGGGAAAGGATAATGTACTGGGAACTCCTCAGAAGAATCTGAATTGTGGTGAGGGGAGAGAGATAAAAGCTCATTTAGGAACGACATGAACATGCTGCGTACGTAGTTGTTTATCAGTAAAATATCTCCACTGAGATTAAGAAAAGCAGTAGCTTAATAAATTAAGTACTTCCTTGTATGGTTACTGTACTGGTAAATCCCCAAAAGAATCTGGATTGTGGTGAGGGCACAGAGAAAAAATCTCATTTAGGACCTGCACTTACGAAGGGGGTAGGCAGTTGTATATCAGGGAGTTAACGTTCTGAGAATAAAAACAGCTGGACCTTGTTCAGGTAATTACACAAGGGAAAGGATAATGTACTGGGAACTCCTCAGAAGAATCTGATTTGTGGTGAGGTGAGAGAGATAAAAGCTCATTTAGGAACGACATGAACATGCTGCGTAGGTAGCTGTTTATCAGTAAATATCTCCACTGAGATTAAGAAAAGCAGTAGCTTAATAAATTAAGTACTTCCTGGTATGGTTACTGTACTGGTAACTCCCCAAGATAATCTGGATTGTGGTGAGGGAACAGAGAAAAAAGCTCATTTAGGACCTGCACTTACGAAGGTGGTAGGCAGCTGTATATCAGGGAGTAAACCTTCTGAGAATAAAAACAGGTCGAGCTTGTTAAGGTAATTACACAGGGGAAAGGATAATGTACTGGGAACTCCTCAGAAGAATCTGATTTGTGGTGAGGGGAGGAGAGATAAAAGCTCATTTAGCAACGACATGAACATGCTGCGTAGGTAGCTGTTTATCAGTAAATATCTCCACTGAGATTAAGAAAAGCAGTAGCTTAATAAATTAAGTACTTCCTGGTATGGTTACTGTACTGGTAACTCCCCAAAAGAATCTGGATTGTGGTGAGTAAACCTTCTGAGAATAAAAACAGCTGGAGCTTGTTAAGGTAATTACACAGGGGAAAGGATAATGTACTGGGAAATCCTCAGAAGAATCTGATTGTGATGAGGGGAGAGAGATAAAAGCTCATTTAGGAACGACATGAACATGCTGTGTAGGTAGCTGTTTAATCAGTAAATATCTCCACTGAGATTAAGAAAATCAGTAGCTTAATAAATTAAGTAATTCCTGGTATGGTTACTGTACTGGTAACTCCCCAAAAGAATCTGGATTGTGGTGAGGGAACAGAGAAAAAAGCTCAGTTAGGACCTGCACTTACGAAGGGGGTAGGCAGCTGTATATCAGGGAGTAAACCTTCTGAGAATAAAAACAGCTGGAGCTTGTTAAGGTAATTACACAGGGGAAAGGATAATGTACTGGGACCTCCTCAGAAGAATCTGATTTGTGGTGAGGGGACAGAGATAAAAGCTCATTTAGGAACGACATGAACATGCTGCATTCGTAGCTGTTTATCAGTAAATATCTCCACTGAGATTAAGAAAAGCAGTAGCTTAATAAATTAAGTACTTCCTGGTATGGATACAGTACTGGTAACTCCCCTAAGAATCTGGATTGTGGTGAGGGAACAGAGAAAAAAGCTCATTTAGGAACGACATGAACATGCTGCGTAGGTAGATGTTTATCAGTAAATATCTCCACTGAGATTAAGAAAAGCAGTAGCTTAATAAATTACGTACTTCCTGGTGTGGTTACTATACTGGTAACTCCCCAAAGAATCTGGATTGTGGTGAGGGAACAGAGAAAAAAGATCAATTAGGACCTTCACTTACGAAAGAGGTAGGCACCTGTATATCAGGGAGTAAACCTTCTGAGAATAAAACAGCCGGAGCTTGTTAAGGTAATTACACAGGGGAAAGGATAATGTACTGGGAACTCCACAGAAGAATCTGATTTGTCGTGAGGGGAGAGAGATAAAAGCTCATTTAGGAACGACATGAACATGCTGCGTAGGTAGCTGTTTATCAGTAAATATCTCCATTGAGATTAAGAAAAGCAGTAGCTTAATAAATTAAGTACTTCCTGGTATGGTTACTGTACTGGTAACTAACCAACAGAATCTGGATTGTGGTGAGGGCACAGAGAAAAAAGCTCATTTAAGACCTGCACTTACGAAGGGGGTAGGCAGCTGTATATCAGGGAGTAAACCTTCTGAGAATAAAAACATCTGGAGCTTGTTAAGGTAATTACACAGGGGAAAGGATAATGTACTGGGAACTCCTCAGAAGAATCTGATTTGTGGTGAGGGGAGAATGATAATAGCTCATTTAGGAACGACATGAACATGCTGCGTAGGTAGATTTTATCAATAAATATCTCCACTGAGATTAAGAAAAGCAGTTGCTTAATAAATTAAGTACTTCCTGGTATGGTTACTGTACTGGTAATTCCCCAAAAGAATCTGGATTGTGGTGAGGGAACAGAGCAAAAAACTCATTTAGGACCTGCACGTACGAAGGGGTAGGCAGCTGTATATCAGGGAGTAAACCTTCTGAGAATAAAAACAGCTGGAGCTTGTTCAGGTAATTACACAGGGGAAAGGATAATGTACTGGGAACTCCTCAGAAGAATCTGATTTGGGGTGACAGGAGAGAGATAAAAGCTCATTTATGAACGACATGAACATGCTGAGTAGGTAGCTGTTTATCAGTAAATATGTCCACTGAGATTTAGAAAAGCAGTAGCTTAATAAATTAAGTACTTCCTGGTATGGTTACTGTACTGGTAACTCCCCAAAAGAATCTGGATTGTGGTGAGGGAACAGAGAAAAAAGCTAATTTAGGACCTGCACTTACGAAGGGGGTAGGCAGTTGTATAGCAGGGAGTAAACCTTCTGAGAATAAAAACAGCTGGAGCTTGGTAAGGTAATTACACAGGGGAAAGGATAATGTACTGGGAACTCCTCAGAAGAATCTGATTTGCGGTGAGGGGAGAGAGATAAAAGCTGATTTAGGAACGACATGAACATACTGCGTAGGTAGCTGTTTATCAGTAAATATCTCCACTGAGATTAAGAAAAGCAGTAGCTTAATAAATTAAGTACTTCCTGGTATGGTTACTGTACTGGTAACTCCCCAAAAGAATCTGGATTGTGGTGAGGGAACAGAGAAAAAAGCTCATTCAGGACCTGCACTTACGAAGGGGGTAGGCAGCTGTATATCAGGGAGTAAACCTTCTGAGAATAAAAACAGCTGGAGCTTGTTAATGTAATTACACAGGGGAAAGGATAATGTACTGGGAACTCCTCAGAAGAATCTGATTTGTGGTGAGGGGAGAGAGATAAAAGCTCATTTAGCTTCGACATAAACATGCTGCGTAGGAAGCTGTTTATCAGTAAATTTCTCCACTGAGATTAAGAAAAGCAGTTGCTTTATAAATTAAATACTTCCTGGTATGGTTACTGTACTGGTAACTCCCCAAAAGAATCTGGATTGTGGTGAGGTAACAGAGAAAAAAGCTCATTTAGGACCTGCACTTACGAAGGAGGTAGGCAGTTGTATATCAGGGAGTAAACCTTCTGAGAATAAAAACAGCTGGAGCTTGGTAAGGTAATTACACAGGGGAAAATATAATGTACTAAGAACTCCTCTGAAGAATTTGATTTGTGGTGAGGAGAGAAAGATATAAGCTCATTTAGGAACGACATGAACATGCTGCGTAGGTAGCTGTTTATCAGTAAATATCTCCACTGAGATTAAGAAAAGCAGTAGCTTAATAAATTAAGTACTTCCTGGTATGGTTACTGTACTGGTAACTCCCCAAAGAATCTGGATTGTGGTGAGGGAACAGAGAAAAAAGCTGATTTAGGACCTGCACGTACGAAGGGGGTAGGCATCTGTATATCAGGGAGTAAACCTTCTGAGAATAAAAACAGCTGGACCTTGTTCAGGTAATTACACAGGGGAAAGGACAATGTACTGGGAACTCCTCAGAAGAATCTGATTTGGGGTGACGGGAGAGAGATAAAAAGCTCATTTAGGAACGACATGAACATGCTGAGTAGGTAGCTGTTTATCAGTAACTATGTCCACTGAGATTTAGAAAAGCAGTAGCTTAATAAATTAAGTACTTCCTGGTATGGTTACTGTACTGGTAACTCCCCAAAAGAATCTGGATTGTGGTGAGGGAACAGAGAAAAATGCTAATTTAGGACCTGCACTTACGAAGGGGGTAGGCAGTTGTATATCAGGGAGTAAACCTTCTGAGAATAAAAACAGCTGGAGCTTGGTAAGGTAATTACACAGGGGAAAGGATAATGTACTGGGAACTCCTCAGAAGAATCTGATTTGTGGTGAGGGGAGAGAGATAAAAGCTCATTTAGGAACGACATGAACATGCTGCGTAGGTAGCTGTTTATCAGTAAATATCTCCACTGAGATTAAGAAAAGCAGTAGCTTAATAAATTAAGTACTTCCTGGTATGGTTACTGTACTGGTAACTCCCCAAAAGAATCTGGATTGTGGTGAGGGAACAGAGAAAAAAGCTCATTCAGGACCTGCACTTACGAAGGGGGTAGGCAGCTGTATATCAGGGAGTAAACCTTCTGAGAATAACAACAGCTGGAGCTTGTTAAGGTAATTACACAGGGGAAAGGATAATGTACTGGGAACTCCTCAGAAGAATCTGATTTGTGGTGAGGGGAGAGAGATAAAAGCTCATTTAGCTTCGACATGAACATGCTGCGTAGGAAGCTGTTTATCAGTAAATTTCTCCACTGAGTTTAAGAAAAGCAGTTGCTTTATAAATTAAGTACTTCATGGTATGGTTACTGTACTGGTAACTCCCCAAAAGAATCTAGATTGTGGTGAGGTAACAGAGAAAAAAGCTCATTTAGGACCTGCACTTACGAAGGAGGTAGGCAGTTGTATATCAGGGAGTAAACCTTCTGAGAATAAAAACAGCTGGGGCTTGGTAAGTAATTACACAGGGGAAAATATAATGTACTAGGAACTCCTCTGAAGAATTTGAATTGTGGTGAGGAGAGAAAGAGAAAAGCTCATTTAGGAACGACATGAACATGCTGCGTAGGTAGCTGTTTATCAGTAAATATCTCCACTGAGATTAAGAAAAGCAGTAGCTTAATAAATTAAGTACTTCCTGGTATGGTTACTGTACTGGTAAATCCCCAAAAGAATCTGGATTGTGGTGAGGGAACAGAGAAAAAAGCTCATTTAGGACCTGCACTTACGAAGGGGGTTGGCAGCTGTATATCAGGGAGCAAACCTTCTGAGAATAAAGACAGCTGGAGCTTGTTAAGGTAATTACACAGGGGAAAGGATAATGTACTGGGAACTCCTCAGAAGAATCTGATTTGTGGTGAGGGGAGAGAGATAAAAGCTCATTTATGAACGACATGAACATGCTGCGTAGGTAGCTGTTTATCAGTAAATATCTCCACTGAGATTAAGAAAAGCAGTAGCTTAATAAATTAAGTACTTCCTGGTATGGTTACTGTACTGGTAACTCCCCAAAAGAATCTGGATTGTGGTGAGGGAAGAGAGGAAAAAGCTCATTTAGGACCTGCAATTACGAAGTGGGTAGGCAGCTGTATATCAGGGAGTAAACCTTCTGAGAATAAAAACAGCTGGAGCTTGTTAAGGTAATTACACAGGGGAAAGGATAATATACTGGGAACTCCTCAGAAGAATCTGATTTGTGGTGAGGGGAGAGAGATAAAAGCTCATTTAGGTACGACATGAACGTGCTGCATATGTAGCTGTTTATCAGTAAATATCTCCACTGAGATTAAGAAAAGCAGTAGCTTAATAAATTAAATACTTCCTGGTATGGTTACTGTACTGGTAACTCCCCAAAAGAATCTGGATTGTGGTGAGGGAACAGAGAAAAAAGCTCATTTATGACCTGCACTTACGAAGGGGTTAGGCAGCTGTATATCAGGGAGTAAACCTTCTGAGAATAAAAACAGCTGGAGCTTGTTAAGGTAATTACACAGGGGAAAGTATAATGTACTGGGAATTCCTCAGAAGAATCTGATTCCTGGTGAGGGGAGAGAGATAAAAGCTCATTTAGGAACGACATGAACATGCTGCATTCGTAGCTATTTATCAGTAAATATCTCCACTGAGATTAAGAAAAGCAGTTGCTTAATAAATTAAGTACTTCCCGGTATGGTTACTGTACTGGTAACTCCCCAAAAGAATCCGGATTGTGGAGAGGGAACCGAGAAAAAAGCTCATTTATGACCTGCACTTACGCAGGGGTAGGCAGCTGTATATCAGGGAGTAAACCTTCTGAGAATAAAAACAGCTGGAGCTTGTTAAGGTAATTACACAAGGGAAAGGGTAATGTACTGGGAATTCCTCAGAAGAATCTGATTTGTGGTGAGGGGAGAGAGATAAAAGCTCATTAACTTCGACATGAACATGCTGCGTAGGAAGCTGTTTATCAGTAAATATCTCCACTGAGATTAAGAAAAGCAGTTGCTTAATAAATTAAGTACTTCCTGGTATGGTTACTGTACTGGTAACTCCCCAAAAGAATCTGGATTGTGGTGAGGTAACAGAGAAAAAAGCTCATTTAGGACCTGCACTTACGAAGGAGGTAGGCAGTTGTATATCAGATAGTAAAACTTCTGAGAATAAAAACAGCTGGAGCTTGGTAAGGTAATTACACAGGGGAAAATATACAGTACTGGGAACTCCTCAGAAGAATTTGATTTGTGGTGAGGAGAGAGAGACAAAAGCTCATTTAGGAACGACATGAACATGCTGCGTAGGTAGCTGTTTATCAGTAAATATCTCCACTGAGATTAAGAAAAGCAGTAGCTTAATAAATTAAGTACTTCCTGGTATGGTTACTGTACTGGTAACTCCCCAAAAGAATCTGGATTGTGGTGAAGGAACAGAGAAAAAAGCTCATTTAGGACATGCACTTACGATGGGGGTAGGCAGTTGTATATCAGGGAGTAAACCTTCTGAGAATAAAAACAGCTGGAGCTTATAAAGGTAATTACACAGGGGAAAGGATAATGTACTGGGAACTACTCAGAAGAATCTGATTTGTGGTGAGGGGAGAGAGATAAAAGCTCATTTAGGAACGACATGAACATGCTGCGTATGTAGCTGTTTATCAGTAAATATCTCCACTGAGATTAAGAAAAGCAGTAGCTTAATAAATTAAGTACTTCCTGGTATGGTTACTGTACTGGTAACTCCCCAAAAGAATCTGGATTGTGGTGAGGGAACAGAGAAAAAAGCTCATTTAGGACCTGCACTTACGAAAGGGGGTTGGCAGCTGTATACCAGGGAGTAAACCTTCTGAGAATAAAAACAGCTGGAGCTTGTTAAGCTAATTACACAGGGGAAAGGATAATGTACTGGGAACTCCTCAGAAGATTCTGATTTGTGGTGAGGGGAGAGAGATAAAAGCTCATTTAGGAACGACATGAAAATGCTGCTTAGGTATCTGTTTATCAGTAAATATCTCCCCTGAGATTAAGAGATGCAGTAGCTTAATAAATTAAGTACTTCCTGGTATGGTTACTCTCGAAAAGAATCTAGATTGTGGTGAGGGAACAGAGAAAAAAGCTCATTTAAGACCTGCACTTACGAAGGCGGTAGGCTGCTATATACCAGGGAGTAAACCTTCTGAGAATAAAAACAGCTGGAGCTTGTTAAGCTAATTACACAGGGGAAAGGATAATGTACTGGGAACTCCTCAGAAGATTCTGATTTGTGGTGAGGGGAGAGAGGTAAAAGCTCATTTAGGAACGACATGAACATGCTGCGTAGGTAGCTGTTTATCAGTAAATATATCCACTGAGATTAAGAAAAGCAGTAGCTTAATAAATTAAGTACTTCCTGGTATGGTTACTCCACAAAAGAATCTGGATTGTGGTGAGGGAACAGAGAAAAAAGCTCATTTATGACCTGCACTTACGAAGGGGTTAGGCAGCTGTATATCAGGGAGTAAACCTTCTGAGAATACAAACAGCAGGAGCTTGTTAAGGTAATTACACAGGGGAAAGTATAATGTACTGGGAATTCCTCAGAAGAATCTGATTCCTGGTGAGGGGAGAGAGATAAAAGCTCATTTAGGAATGACATGAACATGCTGCGTAGGTAGCTGTTTATCAGTAAATATCTCCACTGAGATTAAGAAAAGCAGTAGCTTAATAAATTAAGTACTTCCTGGTATGGTTACTGTACTGGTAACTCCCCAAAAGAATCTGGATTGTGGTGAGGGAACAGAGAAAAAAGCTCATTTAGGACCTGCACTTACGAAGGGGTTAGGCAGCTGTATATCAGGGAGTAAACCTTCTGAGAATAAAAACAGCTGGAGCTTGTTAAGGTAATTACACAGGGGAAAGGATAATGTACTGGGAACTCCTCAGAAGAATCTGATTTGTGGTGAGGGGAGAGAGATAAAAGCACATTTAGGAACGACATGAACATGCTGCGTAGGTATCTGTTTATCAGTAAATATATCCACTGAGATTAAGAAAAGCAGTAGCTTAATAAATTAAGTACTTCCTGGTATGGTTACTGTACTGGTAACTCCCCAAAAGAATCTGGATTGTGGTGAGGGAACAGAGAAAAAAGGTCAATTAGGACCTGCACTTTCGAAGGGGGTAGGCAGCTGTATATCAGGGAGTAAACCTTCTGAGAATAAAAACAGCTGGAGCTTCTTAAGGTAATTACACATGGGAAAGGATAATGTACTGGGAAAAATTCAGAAGAATCTGATTTTTGGTGAGGGGAGAGAGATAAAAGCTCATTTAGGAACGACATGAACATGCTGCGTCGGTAGCTGTTTATCAGTAAATATCTCCACTGAGATTAATAAAAGCAGTAGCTTAATAAATTAAGTAATTCCTGGTATGGATACTGTACTGGTAACTCACCAAAAGAATCTGGATTGTGGTGAGGGAACAGAGAAAAAAGGTCAATTAGGACCTGCACTTTCGAAGGGGGTAGGCAGCTGTATATCAGGGAGTAAACCTTCTGAGAATAAAAACAGCTGGAGCTTGTTAAGGTAATTACACAGGGGAAAGGATAATGTACTGGGAACTCCTCAGAAGATATGATTTGTGGTGAGGGGAGAGAGATAAAAGCTCATTTAGGAACGACATGAACATGCTGCCTAGGTAGCTGTTTATCTGTAAATATCTCCAATGAGATTAAGAAAAGCAGTAGCTTAAAAAATTTATTACTTCCTGGTATGGTTACTGTACTGGTAACTTCCCAAAAGAATCTGGATTGTGGTGAGGGAACAGAGAAAAAAGCTCATTTAGGACCTGCACTTTCGGAGGGGGTAGGCAGCTGTACATCACGGAGTTAACCTTCTGAGAATTAAAACAGCTGGAGCTTGTTAAGGTAATTACACAGGGGAAAGGATAATGTACTGGGAACTCCTCAGAAGAATCTGATTTGTGGTGAGGGGAGAGAGAAAAAAGCTCATTTAGGAACGACATAAACATGCTGCGTAGGTAGCTGTTTATCAGTAAATATCTCCACTGAGATTAAGAAAAGCAGTAGCTTAATAAATTAAGTACTTCCTGGTATGGTTACTGTACTGGTAACTCCCCAAAAGAATCTGGATTGTGGTGAGGGAACAGAGAAAAAAGCTCATTTAGGAACTGTACTTACGAAGGGGATAGGCAGCTGTATATCAGGGAGTAAACCTTCTGAGAATAAAAACAGCTGGAGCTTGTTAAGGTAATTACACAGGGGAAAGGATAATGTACTGGGAACTCCTCAGAAGAATCTGATTTGTGGTGAGGGGAGAGAGATAAAAGCTCATTTAAGAACGACATGAACATGCTGCGTAGGTAGCTGTTTATCAGTAATTATCTCCAGTGAGATTAAGAAAAGCAGTAGCTTAAGAAATTAAGTACTTCCTGGTATGGTTACTCTACTGGTAATTCCCCAAAAGAATCTGGATTGTGGTGAGGGAACAGAGAAAAAAGCTCATTTAGGACCTGCACTTACGAAGGGGGTAGGCAGCTGTATATCAGGGAGTAAACCTTCTGAGAATAAAAACAGCTGGAGCTTGTTAAGGTAATTACACAGGGGAAAGGATAATGTACTGGGAACTCCTCAGAAGAATCTGATTTTTGGTGAAGGGAGAGAGAAAAAAGCTCATTTAGGAACGACATGAACATGCTGCATAGGTAGCTGTTTATCAGTAAATATCTCCACTGAGATTAAGAAAAGCAGTAGCTTAATAAATTAAGTACTTCCTGGTATGGTTACTGTACTGGTAACTCCCCAAAAGAATCTGGATTGTGGTGAGTAAACCTTCGGAGAATAAAAACCGCTGGAGCTTGTTAAGGTAATTACACAGGGGAAAGGATAATGTACTGGGAACTCCTAAGAAGAATCTGATTTGTGGTGAGGGGAGAGAGATAAAAGCTCATTTAGGAACGACATAAACATGCTGCGTAGGTAGCTGTTTATCAGTAAATATCTCCACTGAGATTAAGAAAAGCAGTAGCTTAATAAATTACGTACTTCCTGGTATGATTACTGTACTGGTAACTCCCCAAAAGAATCTGGATTGTGCTGACGGAACAGAGAAAAAAGCTCATTTAGGACCTGCACTTACGAAGGTGGTAGGCAGCTGTATATCAGCGAGTAAACCTTCTGAGAATAAAAACAGCTGGAGCTTGTTAAGGTAATTACACAGGGGAAAGGATAATGTACTGGGAACTCCTCAGAAAAATCTGATTTGTGGTGAGGGGAGAGAGATAAAAGCTCATTTAGGAACGACATGAACATGCTGCGTAGGTAGCTGTTTATCAGTAATTATCTCCAGTGAGATTAAGAAAAGCAGTAGCTTAATAAATTAAGTACTTCCTGGTATGGTTACTGTACTGGTAACTTCCCAAAAGAATCTGGATTGTGGTGAGGG
Organism: Perognathus longimembris pacificus; assembly: GCF_023159225.1. Lineage (NCBI taxonomy): Eukaryota > Metazoa > Chordata > Mammalia > Rodentia > Heteromyidae > Perognathus > Perognathus longimembris. The sequence goes on along the minus strand of NW_025961622.1, from coordinate 31,246 downwards.
AACAGAGAAAAAAGCTCATTTAGGACCTGCACTTACGAAGGGGGTAGACAGCTGTATATCAGGGAGTAAAACTTCTGAGAATAAAAACAGCTGGAGCTTGTAAGGTAATTACACTGGGGAAAGGATAATGTACTGGGAACTCCTCAGAAGAATCTGATTTGTGGTGAGGGGAGAGAGATAAAAGCTCATTTAGGAACGACATCAACATGCTGCATACGTAGCTGTTTATCAGTAAATATCTCCACTGAGATTAAGAAAAGCATTAACTTAATAAATTAAGTACTTCCTGGTATGGTTACTGTACAGGTAACTCCCAAAAAGAATCTGGATTGTGGTGAGGGAACAGAGAAAAAAGCTCATTTCGGACCTGCACTTACGAAGGGGGTGGGCAGCTGTATATCAGGGAGTAAACCTTCTGAGAATAAAAACAGCTGGAGCTTGTTAAGGTAATTACACAGGGGAAAGGATAATGTACTGGGAACTCCTCAGTAGAATCTGATTTGTGGTGAGAGGAGAGAGATAATAGCTCATTTAGGAACGACATGAACATGCTGCATAGGTAGCTGTTTATTAGTAATTATCTCCAGTAAGATTAAGAAAAGCAGTAGCTTAATAAATTAAGTACTTCCTGGTATGGTTACTGTACTGGTAACTCCCCAAAAGAATCTGGATTGTGGTGAGGGAACAGAGAAAAAAGCTCATTTAGGACCTGCACATACGAAGGGGATAGACAGCAGTATATCAGGGAGTAAAACTTCTGAGAATAAAAACAGCTGGAGCTTGTAAGGTAATTACACTGGGGAAAGGATAATGTACTGGGAACTCCTCAGAAGAATCTGATTTGTGGTGAGGGGAGAGAGATAAAAGCTCATTTAGGAACGACATCAACATGCTGCATACGTAGCTGGTTATCAGTAAATATCTCCACTGAGATTAAGAAAAGCAGTAGCTTAATAAATTAAGTACTTCCTGGTATGGTTACTGTACTGGTAACTCCCCAAAAGAATCTGGATTGTGGTGAGTAAACCTTCGGAGAATAAAAACCGCTGGAGCTTGTTAAGGTAATTACACAGGGGAAAGGATAATGTACTGGGAACTCCTAAGAAGAATCTGATTTGTGGTGAGGGGAGAGAGATAAAAGCTCATTTAGGAACGACATAAACATGCTGCGTAGGTAGCTGTTTATCAGTAAATATCTCCACTGAGATTAAGAAAAGCAGTAGCTTAATAAATTACGTACTTCCTGGTATGATTACTGTACTGGTAACTCCCCAAAAGAATCTGGATTGTGGTGACGGAACAGAGAAAAAAGCTCATTTAGGACCTGCACTTACGAAGGTGGTAGGCAGCTGTATATCAGCGAGTAAACCTTCTGAGAATAAAAACAGCTGGAGCTTGTTAAGGTAATTACACAGGGGAAAGGATAATGTACTGGGAACTCCTCAGAAAAATGTGATTTGTGGTGAGGGGAGAGAGATAAAAGCTCATTTAGGAACGACATGAACATGCTGCGTAGGTAGCTGTTTATCAGTAATTATCTCCAGTGAGATTAAGAAAAGCAGTAGCTTAATAAATTAAGTACTTCCTGGTATGGTTACTGTACTGGTAACTTCCCAAAAGAATCTGGATTGTGGTGAGGGAACAGAGAAAAAAGCTCATTTAGGACCTGCACTTACGAAGGGGGTAGACAGCTGTATATCAGGGAGTAAAACTTCTGAGAATAAAAACAGCTGGAGCTTGTAAGGTAATTACACTGGGGAACGGATAATGTACTGGGAACTCCTCAGAAGAATCTGATTTGTGGTGAGGGGAGAGAGATAAAAGCTCATTTAGGAACGACATCAACATGCTGCATACGTAGCTGTTTATCAGTAAATATCTCCACTGAGATTAAGAAAAGCATTAACTTAATAAATTAAGTACTTCCTGGTATGGTTACTGTACAGGTAACTCCCAAAAAGAATCTGGATTGTGGTGAGGGAACAGAGAAAAAAGCTCATTTCGGACCTGCACTTACGAAGGGGGTGGGCAGCTGTATATCAGGGAGTAAACCTTCTGAGAATAAAAACAGCTGGAGCTTGTTAAGGTAATTACACAGGGGAAAGGATAATGTACTGGGAACTCCTCAGAAGAATCTGATTTGTGGTGAGAGGAGAGAGATAATAGCTCATTTAGGAACGACATGAACATGCTGCGTAGGTAGCTGTTTATCAGTAATTATCTCCAGTAAGATTAAGAAAAGCAGTAGCTTAATAAATTAAGTACTTCCTGGTATGGTTACTGTACTGGTAACTCCCCAAAAGAATCTGGATTGTGGTGAGGGAACAGAGAAAAAAGGTCATTTAGGACCTGCACATACGAAGGGGATAGACAGCAGTATATCAGGGAGTAAAACTTCTGAGAATAAAAACAGCTGGAGCTTGTAAGGTAATTACACTGGGGAAAGGATAATGTACTGGGAACTCCTCAGAAGAATCTGATTTGTGGTGAGGGGAGAGAGATAAAAGCTCATTTAGGAACGACATCAACATGCTGCATACGTAGCTGTTTATCAGTAAATATCTCCACTGAGATTAAGAAAAGCAGTAGCTTAATAAATTAAGTACTTCCTGGTATGGTTACTGTACTGGTAACTCCCCAAAAGAATCTGGATTGTGGTGAGGGAACAGAGAAAAAAGCTCATTTAGGACCTGGACTTACGAAGGGGGTAGGCAGCTGTATATCAGGGAGTAAACCTTCTGAGAATAAAAACAGCTGGAGCTTGTTAAGGTAATTACACAGGGGAAAGGATAATGTACTGGGAACTCCTCAGAAGAATCTGATTTGTGGTGAGGGGAGAGAGATAAAAGCTCATTTAGGAACGGCATGAACATGCTGCGTAGGTAGCTGTTTATCAGTAAATATCTCCACTGAGATTAAGAAAAGCAGTAGCTTAATAAATTAAGTACTTCCTGGTATGGTTACTGTACTGGTAACTCCCCAAAATAATCTGGATTGTGGTGAGGGAACAGAGAAAAAAGCTCATTTAGGACCTGCACTTACGAAGGGGTTAGGCAGCTGTATATCAGGGAGTAAACCTTCTGAGAATAAAAACAGCTGGAGCTTGTTAAGGTAATTACAGAGGGGAAAGGATAATGTACTAGGAACTCCTCAGAAGAATCTGATTTGTGGTGAGGGGAGAGAGATCAAAGCTCATTTAGGAACGACATGAACATGCTGCGTACGTAGCTGTTTATCAGTAAATATCTCCACTGAGATTAAGAAAAGCAGTAGCTTAATAAATTAAGTACTTCCTGGTATGGTTACTGTACTGGTAACTCCCCAAAAGAATCTGGATTGTGGTGACGAACAGAGAAAAAAGCTCATTTAGGACCTGCACTTACGAAGCGGGTAGGCAGCTGTATATCAGGGAGTAAACCTTCTGAGAATAAAAACAGCTGGATCTTGTTAAGGTAATTACACAGGGGAAAGGATAATGTACTGGGAACTCCTCAGAAGAATCTGATTTGTGGTGAGGGGAGAGAGATAAAATCTCATTTAGGAACGACATGAACATGCTGCGTAGGCAGCTGTTTATCAGTAAATATCTCCACTGAGATTAAGAAAAGCAGTAGCTTAATAAATTAAGTACTTCCTGGTATGGTTACTGTACTGGTAACTCCCCAAAAGAATCTGGATTGTGGTGAGGGAACAGAGAAAAAAGCTCATTTAGGACCTGCACGTACGAAGGGGGTAGGCAGCTGTATATCAGGGAGTAAACCTTCTGAGAATAAAAACAGCTGGAGCTTGTTAAGGTAATTACACAGGGGAAAGGATAATGTACGAGGAACTCCTCAGAAGAATCTGATTTGTGGTGAGGGGAGAGAGATAAAAGCTCATTTAGGAACGACATGAACATGCTGCGTAGGTAGCTGTTTATCAGTAAATATCTCCACTGAGATTAAGAAAAGCAGTAGCTTAATAAATTAAGTACTTCCTGGTATGGTTACTGTTCTGGTAACTCCACAAAAGAATCTGGATTGTGATGACGAACAGAGAAAAAAGCTCATTTAGGACCTGCACTTACGAAGCGGGTAGGCAGCTGTATATCAGGGAGTAAACCTTCTGAGAATAAAAACAGCTGGAGCTTGTTAAGGTAATTACACAGGGGAAAGGATAATGTACTGGGAACTCCTCAGAAGAATCTGATTTGTGGTGAGGGGAGAGAGATAAAAGCTCATTTAGGAACGGCATGAACATGCTGCGTAGGTAGCTGTTTATCAGTAAATATCTCCACTGAGATTAAGAAAAGCAGTAGCTTAATAAATTAAGTACTTCCTGGTATGGTTACTGTACTGGTAACTCCCCAAAATAATCTGGATTGTGGTGAGGGAACAGAGAAAAAAGCTCATTTAGGACCTGCACTTACGAAGGGGTTAGGCAGCTGTATATCAGGGAGTAAACCTTCTGAGAATAAAAACAGCTGGAGCTTGTTAAGGTAATTACACAGGGGAAAGGATAATGTACTAGGAACTCCTCAGAAGAATCTGATTTGTGGTGAGGGGAGAGAGATCAAAGCTCATTTAGGAACGACATGAACATGCTGCGTACGTAGCTGTTTATCAGTAAATATCTCCACTGAGATTAAGAAAAGCAGTAGCTTAATAAATTAAGTACTTCCTGGTATGGTTACTGTACTGGTAACTCCCCAAAAGAATCTGGATTGTGGTGACGAACAGAGAAAAAAGCTCATTTAGGACCTGCACTTACGAAGGGGGTAGGCAGCTGTATATCAGGGAGTAAACCTTCTGAGAATAAAAACAGCTGGATCTTGTTAAGGTAATTACACAGGGGAAAGGATAATGTACTGGGAACTCCTCAGAAGAATCTGATTTGTGGTGAGGGGAGAGAGATAAAATCTCATTTAGGAACGACATGAACATGCTGCGTAGGCAGCTGTTTATCAGTAAATATCTCCACTGAGATTAAGAAAAGCAGTAGCTTAATAAATTAAGTACTTCCTGGTATGGTTACTGTACTGGTAACTCCCCAAAAGAATCTGGATTGTGGTGAGGGAACAGAGAAAAAAGCTCATTTAGGACCTGCACGTACGAAGGGGGTAGGCAGCTGTATATCAGGGAGTAAACCTTCTGAGAATAAAAACAGCTGGAGCTTGTTAAGGTAATTACACAGGGGAAAGGATAATGTACGAGGAACTCCTCAGAAGAATCTGATTTGTGGTGAGGGGAGAGAGATAAAAGCTCATTTAGGAACGACATGAACATGCTGCGTAGGTAGCTGTTTATCAGTAAATATCTCCACTGAGATTAAGAAAAGCAGTAGCTTAATAAATTAAGTACTTCCTGGTATGGTTACTGTTCTGGTAACTCCACAAAAGAATCTGGATTGTGATGACGAACAGAGAAAAAAGCTCATTTAGGACCTGCACTTACGAAGCGGGTAGGCAGCTGTATATCAGGGAGTAAACCTTCTGAGAATAAAAACAGCTGGAGCTTGTTAAGGTAATTACACAGGGGAAAGGATAATGTACTGGGAACTCCTCAGAAGAATCTGATTTGTGGTGAGGGGAGAGAGATAAAAGCTCATTTAGGAACGACATGAACATGCTGCGTAGGTAGCTGTTTATCAGTAAATATCTCCACTGAGATTAAGAAAAGCAGTAGCTTAATAAATTAAGTACTTCCTGGTATGGTTACTGTACTGGTAACTCTCCAAGAGAATCTGGATTGTGGTGAGGGAACAGAGAAAAAAGCTCATTTAGGACCTGCACTTACGAAGGGGTTAGGCAGCTGTATATCAGTTAGTACACCTTCTGAGAATAAAAACAGCTGGAGCTTGTTAAGGTAATTACACAGGGGAAAGGATAATGTACTGGGAACTCCTCAGAAGAATCTGAATTGTGGTGAGGGGAGAGGGAAAAAAGCTCATTTAGGAACGACATGAACATGCTGCGTACGTAGCTGTTTATCAGTAAATATCTCCACTGAGATTAAGAAAAGCAGTAGCTTAATAAATTAAGTACTTCCTGGTATGGTTACTGTTCTGGTAACTCCCCAAAAGAATCTGGATTGTGATGACGAACAGAGAAAAAAGCTCATTTAGGACCTGCACTTACGAAGGGGGTAGGCAGCTGTATGTCAAGGAGTAAACCTTCTGAGAATAAAAACAGCTGGAGCTTGTTAAGGTAATTACACAGGGGAAAGGATAATGTACTGGGAACTGCTCAGAAGAATCTGATATGTGCTGAGGGGAGAGAGATAAAAGCTCATTTAGGAACGACATGAACATGCTGCGTAGGTAGCTGTTTATCAGTAAATATCTCCATTGAAATTAAGAAAAGCAGTAGTTTAATAAATTAAGTACTTCCTGGTATGGTTACTGTACTGGGAACTCCCCAAAAGAATCTGGATTGTGGTGAGGGAACAGAGAAAAAAGCTCATTTAGGACCTGCACTTACGAAGGGGGTAGGCAGCTGTATATCAGGGAGTAAACCTTCTGAGAATAAAAACAGCTGGACCTTGTTAAGGTAATTACACAAGGGAAAGGATAATGTACTGGGAACTCCTCAGAAGAATCTGATTTGTGGTGAGGGGAGAGAGATAAAAGCTCATTTAGGAACGACATGAACATGCTGCGTAGGAAGCTGTTTATCAGTAAATATCTCCACTGAGATTAAGAAAAGCAGTAGCTTAAAAAATTAAGTACTTCCTGGTATGGTTACTGTACTGGTAACTCCCCAAAAGAATCTGGATCGTGGTGAGGGAAGAGAGAAAAAAGCTCATTTAGGACCTGCACTTACGAAGGGGGTAGGCAGCTGTATATCAGGGAGTAAACCTTCTGAGAATAAAAACAGCTGGAGCTTGTTAAGGTAATTACACAGGGGAAAGGATAATGTACTGGGAACTCCTCAGAAGAATCTGATTTGTGGTGAGGGGAGAGAGATAAAAGCTCATTTAGGAACGACATGAACATGCTGCGTACCACAGAAAAATCTGGATTGTGATGACGAACAGAGAAAAAAGCTCATTTAGGACCTGCACTTACGAAGCGGGTAGGCAGCTGTATATCAGGGAGTAAACCTTCTGTGAATAAAAACAGCTGGAGCTTGTTAAGGTAATTACACAGGGGAAAGGATAATGTACTGGGAACTCCTCAGAAGAATCTGATTTGTGGTGAGGGGAGAGAGATAAAAGCTCATTTAGGAACGACATGAACATGCTGCATAGGTAGCTGTTTATCAGTAAATATCTCCACTGAGATTAAGAAAAGCAGTAGCTTAATAAATTAAGTACTTCCTGGTATGGTTACTGTACTGGTAACTCTCCAGGAGAATCTGGATTGTGGTGAGGGAACAGAGAAAAAAGCTCATTAAGGACCTGCACTTACGAAGGGGGTAGGCAGCTGTATATCAGTTTGTAAACCTTCTGAGAATAAAAACAGCTGGAGCTTGTTAAGGTAATTACACAGGGGAAAGGATAATGTACTGGGAACTCCTTAGAAGAATCTGATTTGTGGTGAGGGGAGAGAGATAAAAGCTCATTTAGGAACGACATGAACATGCTGCGTAGGTAGCTGTTTATCAGTAAATATCTGCACTGAGATTAAGAAAAGCAGTAGCTTAATAAATTAAGTACTTCCTGGTATGGTTACTGTACTGGTAACTCCCCAAAAGAATCTGGATTGTGGTGAGGGAACAGAGAAAAAAGCTCATTTAGGACCTGCACTTACGAAGGGGTTAGGCAGTTGTATATCAGGGAGTAAACCTTCTGAGAATAAAAACAGCTGGAGCTTGTTAAGGTAATTACACAAGGGAAAGGATAATGTACTGATAACTGCTCAGAAGAATCTGATTTGTGGTGAGGGATAGAGATAAAAGCTCATTTAGGAACGACATGAACATACTGCGTACGTAGCTGTTTATCACTAAATATCTCCACTGAGATTAAGAAAAGCAGTAGCTTAATAAATTAAGTACTTCCTGGTATGGTTACTGTACTGGTAACTCCCCAAAAGAATCTGGATTGTTGTGAGGGATCAGAGATAAAAGCTCATTTAGGACCTGCACTTACGAAGTGGGTAGGCAGCTGTATATCACTTAGTAAACCTTCTGAGAATAAAAACAGCTGGAGCTTGTTAAGGTAATTACACAGGGGAAAGGATAATGTATTGGGAACTCCTCTGAAGAATCTGAATTGTGGTGAGGGGAGAGAGATAAAACCTCATTTAGGAACGACATGAACATGCTGCGTACGTAGCTGTTTATCAGTAAATATCTCCACTGAGATTAAGAAAAGCAGTAGCTTAATAAATTAAGTACTTCCTTGTATGGTTACTGTACTGGTAAATCCCCAAAAGAATCTGGATTGTGGTGAGGGAACAGAGACAAAAGCTCATTTAGGACCTGCACTTACGAAGGGGGTAGGCAATTGTATATCAGGGAGTTAACCTTCTGAGAATAAAAACAGCTGGAGTTGTTAAGGTAATTACGCAGGGGAAAGGATAATATACTGGGAACTCCTCAGAAGAATCTGATTTGTGGTGAGGGGAGAGAGATAAAAGCTCATTTAGGAACGACATGAACATGCTGCGTAGGTAGCTGTTTATCAGTAAATATCTCCACTGAGATTAAGAAAAGCAGTAGCTTAATAAATTAAGTACTTGCTGGTATGGTTACTATACTGGTATCTCCACAAAAGAATCTGGATTGTGGTGAGGGAACAGAGAAAAAAGCTCATTTAGGATCTGCACTTACGAAGGGGGTAGCCAGTTGTACATCAGGGAGTAAACCTTCTGAAAATAAAAACAGCTGGAGCTTGTTAAGGTAATTACACAGGGGAAAGGATAATGTACTGGGAACTCCTCAGAAGAATCTGATTTGTGGTGAGGGGAGAGAGATAAAAGCTCATTTAGGAACGACATGAACATGCTGCGTAGGTAGCTGTTTATCAGTAAATATCTCCACTGAGATTAAGAAAAGCAATAGCTTAGTAAATTAAGTACTTCCTGGTATGGTTACTCTACTGGTTACTCCCCAAAAGAATCTGGATTGTTGAGGGTACAGAGAAAAAACCTCATTTAGGACCTGCACATACGAATGGCTTAGGCAGCTGTATATCAGGGAATAAACCTTCAGAGAATAAGAAGAGCTGGAGCTTGTTAAGGTAATTACACAGGGGAAAGGATAATGTACTGGGAACTCCTCAGAAGAATCTGATTTGTGGTGAGGGGAGAGAGATAAAAGCTCATTTAGGAACGACATGAACATGCTGCGTAGGTAGCTGTTTATCAGTAAATATCTGCACTGAGATTAAGAAAAGCAGTAGCTTAATAAATTAAGTACTTCCTGGTATGGTTACTGTACTGGTAACTCCCCAAAAGAATCTGGATTGTGGTGAGGGAACAGAGAAAAAAGCTCATTTAGGACCTGCACTTACGAAGGGGTTAGGCAGTTGTATATCAGGGAGTAAACCTTCTGAGAATAAAAACAGCTGGAGCTTGTTAAGGTAATTACACAAGGGAAAGGATAATGTACTGATAACTCCTCAGAAGAATCTGATTTGTGGTGAGGGATAGAGATAAAAGCTCATTTAGTAACGACATGAACATGCTGCGTACGTAGCTGTTTATCACTAAATATCTCCACTGAGATTAAGAAAAGCAGTAGCTTAATAAATTAAGTACTTCCTGGTATGGTTACTGTACTGGTAACTCCCCAAAAGAATCTGGATTGTTGTGAGGGATCAGAGATAAAAGCTCATTTAGGACCTGCACTTACGAAGTGGGTAGGCAGCTGTATATCACTTAGTAAACCTTCTGAGAATAAAAACAGCTGGAGCTTGTTAAGGTAATTACACAGGGGAAAGGATAATGTATTGGGAACTCCTCTGTAGAATCTGAATTGTGGTGAGGGGAGAGAGATACAACCTCATTTAGGAACGACATGGACATGCTGCGTAGGAAGCTGTTAAGCAGTAAATATCTCCACTGCATTTAAGAAAAGCAGTAGCTTAATAAATTAAGTACTTCCTGGTATGGTTACTGTACTGGTAACTCTCCAAGAGAATCTGGATTGTGGTGAGGGAACAGAGAAAAAAGCTCATTTAGGACCTGCACTTACGAAGGGGGTAGGCAGCTGTATATCAGGGAATAAACCTTCAGAGAATAAGAAGAGCTGGAGCTTGTTAAGGTAATTACACAGGGGAAAGGATAATGTACTGGGAACTCCTCAGAAGAATCTGAATTGTGGTGAGGGGAGAGAGATAAAAGCTCATTTAGGAACGACATGAACATGCTGCGTAGGTAGCTGATTATCAGTAAATATCTCCACTGAGATTAAGAAAAGCAGTAGCTTAATAAATTAAGTACTTCCTGGTATGGTTACTGTACTGGTAACTCCCCAAAAGAATCTGGATTGTGGTGAGGGAACAGAGAAAAAAGCTCATTTAGGACCTGGACTTACGAAGGGGGTAGGCAGCTGTATATCAGGGAGTAAACCTTCTGAGAATAAAAACAGCTGGAGCTTTTTAAGGTAATTACACAGGGGAAAGGATAATGTACTGAGAACTCCTCAGAAGAATCTGATTTTTGGTGAAGGGAGAGAGATAAAAGCTCATTTAGGACCGACATGAACATGCTGTGTAGGTAGCTGTTTATCAGTAAATATCTCCACTGAGATTAAGAAAAGCAGTAGCTTAATAAATTAAGTACTTCCTGGTATGGTTACTGTACTGGTAACTCCCCAAAAGAATCTGGATTGTGGTGAGGGAACAGAGAAAAAAGCTCATTTAGGACCTGGACTTACGAAGGGGGTAGGCAGCTGTATATCAGGGAGTAAACCTTCTGAGAATAAAAACAGCTGGAGCTTGTTAAGGTAATTACACAGGGGAAAGGATAATGTACTGGGAACTCCTCAGAAGAATCTGATATGTGGTGAGGGGAGAGAGATAAAAGCTCATTTAGGAACGGCATGAACATGCTGCGTAGGTAGCTGTTTATCAGTAAATATCTCCACTGAGATTAAGAAAAGCAGTAGCTTAATAAATTAAGTACTTCCTGGTATGGTTACTGTACTGGTAACTCCCCAAAATAATCTGGATTGTGGTGAGGGAACAGAGAAAAAAGCTCATTTAGGACCTGCACTTACGAAGGGGTTAGGCAGCTGTATATCAGGGAGTAAACCTTCTGAGAATAAAAACAGCTGGAGCTTGTTAAGGTAATTACACAGGGGAAAGGATAATGTACTAGGAACTCCTCAGAAGAATCTGATTTGTGGTGAGGGGAGAGAGATAAAAGCTCATTTAGGAACGACATGAACATGCTGCGTACGTAGCTGTTTATCAGTAAATATCTCCACTGAGATTAAGAAAAGCAGTAGCTTAATAAATTAAGTACTTCCTGGTATGGTTACTGTACTGGTAACTCCCCAAAAGAATCTGGATTGTGGTGACGAACAGAGAAAAAAGCTCATTTAGGACCTGCACTTACGAAGCGGGTAGGCAGCTGTATACCAGGGAGTAAACCTTCTGAGAATAAAAACAGCTGGATCTTGTTAAGGTAATTACACAGGGGAAAGGATAATGTACTGGGAACTCCTCAGAAGAATCTGATTTGTGGTGAGGGGAGAGAGATAAAATCTCATTTAGGAACGACATGAACATGCTGCGTAGGCAGCTGTTTATCAGTAAATATCTCCACTGAGATTAAGAAAAGCAGTAGCTTAATAAATTAAGTACTTCCTGGTATGGTTACTGTACTGGTAACTCCCCAAAATAATCTGGATTGTGGTGAGGGAACAGAGAAAAAAGCTCATTTAGGACCTGCACGTACGAAGGGGGTAGGCAGCTGTATATCAGGGAGTAAACCTTCTGAGAATAAAAACAGCTGGAGCTTGTTAAGGTAATTACACAGGGGAAAGGATAATGTACTAGGAACTCCTCAGAAGAATCTGATTTGTGGTGAGGGGAGAGAGATAAAAGCTCATTTAGGAACGACATGAACATGCTGCGTACGTAGCTGTTTATCAGTAAATATCTCCACTGAGATTAAGAAAAGCAGTAGCTTAATAAATTAAGTACTTCCTGGTATGGTTACTGTTCTGGTAACTCCACAAAAGAATCTGGATTGTGATGACTAACAGAGAAAAAAGCTCATTTAGGACCTGCACTTACGAAGCGGGTAGGCAGCTGTATATCAGGGAGTAAACCTTCTGAGAATAAAAACAGCTGGAGCTTGTTAAGGTAATTACACAGGGGAAAGGATAATGTACTGGGAACTCCTCAGAAGAATCTGATTTGTGGTGAGGGGAGAGAGATAAAAGCTCATTTAGGAACGACATGAACATGCTGCGTAGGTAGCTGTTTATCAGTAAATATCTCCACTGAGATTAAGAAAAGCAGTAGCTTAATAAATTAAGTACTTCCTGGTATGGTTACTGTACTGGTAACTCTCCAAGAGAATCTGGATTGTGGTGAGGGAACAGAGAAAAAAGCTCATTTAGGACCTGCACTTACGAAGGGGTTAGGCAGCTGTATATCAGTTAGTAAACCTTCTGAGAATAAAAACAGCTGGAGCTTGTTAAGGTAATTACACAGGGGAAAGGATAATGTACTGGGAACTCCTCAGAAGAATCTGAATTGTGGTGAGGGGAGAGGGATAAAAGCTCATTTAGGAACGACATGAACATGCTGCGTACGTAGCTGTTTATCAGTAAATATCTCCACTGAGATTAAGAAAAGCAGTAGCTTAATAAATTAAGTACTTCCTGGTATGGTTACTGTTCTGGTAACTCCCCAAAAGAATCTGGATTGTGATGACGAACAGAGAAAAAAGCTCATTTAGGACCTGCACTTACGAAGGGGGTAGGCAGCTGTATATCAAGGAGTAAACCTTCTGAGAATAAAAACAGCTGGAGCTTGTTAAGGTAATTACACAGGGGAAAGGATAATGTACTGGGAACTCCTCAGACGAATCTGATTTGTGGTGAGGGGAGAGAGATAAAAGCTCATTTAGGAACGACATGAACATGCTGCGTAGGTAGCTGTTTATCAGTAAATATCTGCACTGAGATTAAGAAAAGCAGTAGCTTAATAAATTAAGTACTTCCTGGTATGGTTACTGTACTGGTAACTCCCCAAAAGAGTCTGGATTGTGGTGAGGGAACAGAGAAAAAAGCTCATGTAGGACCTGCACTTACGAAGGGGGTAGGCAGCTGTATATCAGGGAGTAAACCTTCTGAGAATAAAAAGAGCTGGAGCTGGTTAAGGTAATTACACAGGGGAAAGGATAATGTACTGGGAACTCCTCTGAAGAATCTGATTGGTGGTGAGGGGTAGAGATAAAAGCTCATTTAGGAACGACATGAACATGCTGCGTACGTAGTTGTTTATCAGTAAATATCTCCACTGAGATTAAGAAAAGCAGTAGCTTAATAAATTAAGTACTTCCTGGTATGGTTACTGTACTGGTAACTCCCCAAAAGAATCTGGTTTGTGGTGAGGGAACAGAGAAAAAAGCTCATTTAGGACCTGCACTTACGAAGGTGGTAGGCAGCTGTATATCAGTTAATTATCCTTCTGAGAATAAAAACAGCTGGAGCTTGTTAAGGTAATTACACAGGGGAAAGGATAATGTACTGGGAACTCCTCAGAAGAATCTGATTTGTGGTGAGGGGAGAGAGATAAAATCTCATTTAGGAACGACATGAACATGCTGCGTAGGCCGCTGTTTATCATAAATATCTCCACTGAGATTACGAAAAGCAGTAGCTTAATAAATTAAGTACTTCCTGGTATGGTTACTGTACTGGTAACTCCCGAAAAGAATCTGGATTGTGGTGAGGGAACAGAGAAAAAAGCTCATTTAGGACCTGCACTTACGAAGGGGGTAGGCAGCTGTATATCAGGGAGTATACCTTCTGAGAATAAAAACAGCTGGAGCTTGTTAAGGTAATTACACAGGGGAAAGGATAATGTACTGGGAACTCCTCAGAAGAATCTGATTTGTGGTGAGGGGAGAGAGATAAAAGCTCATTTAGGAACGACATGAACATGCTGCGTAGGTAGCTGTTTATTAGTAAATATCTCCATTGAAATTAAGAAAAGCAGTAGTTTAATAAATTAAGTACTTCCTGGTATGGTTACTGTACTGGTAACTCCCCAAAAGAATCTGGATTGTGGTGAGGGAACAGAGAAAAAAGCTCATTTAGGACCTGCACTTACGAAGGGGGTAGGCAGCTGTATATCAGGGAGTAAACCTTCTGAGAATAAAAACAGCTGGACCTTGTTAAGGTAATTACACAAGGGAAAGGATAATGTACTGGGAACTCCTCAGAAGAATCTGATTTGTGGTGAGGGGAGAGAGATAAAAGCTCATTTAGGAACGAAATGAACATGCTGCGTAGGAAGCTGTTTATCAGTAAATATCTCCACTGAGATTAAGAAAAGCCCTAGCTTAATAAATTAAGTACTTCCTGGTATGGTTACTGTACTGGTAACTCCCCAAAAGAATCTGGATCGTGGTGAGGGAAGAGAGAAAAAAGCTCATTTAGGACCTGCACTTACGAAGGGGGTAGGCAGCTGTATATCAGGGAGTAAACCTTCTGAGAATAAAAACAGCAGGAGCTTGTTAAGGTAATTACACAGGGGAAAGGATAATGTACTGGGAACTCCTCAGAAGAATCTGATTTGTGGTGAGGGGAGAGAGATAAAAGCTCATTTAGGAACGACATGAACATGCTGCGTACCACAGAAAAATCTGGATTGTGATGACGAACAGAGAAAAAAGCTCATTTAGGACCTGCACTTACGAAGCGGGTAGGCAGCTGTATATCAGGGAGTAAACCTTCTGTGAATAAAAACAGCTGGAGCTTGTTAAGGTAATTACACAGGGGAAAGGATAATGTACTGGGAACTCCTCAGAAGAATCTGATTTGTGGTGAGGGGAGAGAGATAAAAGCTCATTTAGGAACGACATGAACATGCTGCATAGGTAGCTGTTTATCAGGAAATATCTCCACTGAGATTAAGAAAAGCAGTAGCTTAATAAATTAAGTACTTCCTGGTATGGTTACTGTACTGGTAACTCTCCAAGAGAATCTGGATTGTGGTGAGGGAACAGAGAAAAAAGCTCATTTAGGACCTGCACTTACGAAGGGGGTAGGCAGCTGTATATCAGTTTGTAAACCTTCTGAGAATAAAAACAGCTGGAGCTTGTTAAGGTAATTACACAGGGGAAAGGATAATGTACTGGGAACTCCTCAGAAGAATCTGATTTGTGGTGAGGGGAGAGAGATAAAAGCTCATTTAGGAACGACATGAACATGCTGCGTAGGTAGCTGTTTATCAGTAAATATCTGCACTGAGATTAAGAAAAGCAGTAGCTTAATAAATTAAGTACTTCCTGGTATGGTTACTGTACTGGTAACTCCCCAAAAGAATCTGGATTGTGGTGAGGGAACAGAGAAAAAAGCTCATTTAGGACCTGCACTTACGAAGGGGTTAGGCAGTTGTATATCAGGGAGTAAACCTTCTGAGAATAAAAACAGCTGGAGCTTGTTAAGGTAATTACACAAGGGAAAGGATAATGTACTGATAACTCCTCAGAAGAATCTGATTTGTGGTGAGGGATAGAGATAAAAGCTCATTTAGTAACGACATGAACATGCTGCGTACGTAGCTGTTTATCACTAAATATCTCCACTGAGATTAAGAAAAGCAGTAGCTTAATAAATTAAGTACTTCCTGGTATGGTTACTGTACTGGTAACTCCCCAAAAGAATCTGGATTGTTGTGAGGGATCAGAGATAAAAGCTCATTTAGGACCTGCACTTACGAAGTGGGTAGGCAGCTGTATATCACTTAGTAAACCTTCTGAGAATAAAAACAGCTGGAGCTTGTTAAGGTAATTACAGAGGGGAAAGGATAATGTACTGGGAACTCCTCAGAAGAATCTAATTTGTGGTGAGGTAAGAGAGATAAAAGCTCATTTAGGAACGACATGAACATGCTGTGTAGGTAGCTGTTTATCAGTAAATATCTCCACTGAGATTAAGAAAAGCAGTATCTTAATAAATTAAGTACTTCCTGGTATGATTACTGTACTGGTAACTCCCCAAAAGAATCTGGATTGTGGTGAGGGAACAGAGAAAAAAGCTCATTTAGGACCTGCACTTACCAAGGGGGTAGGCAGCTGTATATCAGGGAGTAAACCTTCTGAGAATAAAAACAGCTGGACCTTGTTAAGGTAATTACACAGGGGAAAGGATAATGTACTGGGAACTCCTCAGAAGAATCTGATTTGTGGTGAGGGGAGAGAGATAAAAGCTCCTTTAGGAACGACATGAACATGCTGCGTAGGAAGCTGTTTATCAGTAAATATCTCCACTGAGATTAAGAAAAGCAGTAGCTTAATAAATTAAGTACTTCCAGGTATGGTTACTGTACTGGTAACTCCCCAAAAGAATCTGGATCGTGGTGAGGTAACAGAGAAAAAAGCTCATTTAGGACCTGCACTTACGAAGGGGGTAGGCAGCTGTATATCAGGGAGTAAACCTTCTGAGAATAAAAACAGCTGGAGCTTGTTAAGGTAATTAAACAGGGGAAAGGATAATGTACTGTGAACTCCTCAGAAGAATCTGATTTGTGGTGAGGGGAGAGAGATAAAATCTCATTTAGGAACGACATGAACATGCTGCGTAGGTAGCTGTTTATCAGTAAATATCTCCACTGAGAGTAACAAAAGCAGTAGCTTAATAAATTAAGTACTTCCTGGTATGGTTACTGTACTGGTAACTCCCCAAAAGAATCTGGATTGTGGTGAGGGAACTGAGAAAAAAGCTCATTTAGGAACTGCACTTACGAAGGGGGTAGGACGCTGTATATCAGGGAGTAAACCTTCTGAGAATAAAAACAGCTGGACCTTGTTAAGGTAATTACACAGGGGAAAGGATAATGTACTGGGAACTCCTCAGAAGAATCTGATTTGTGGTGAGGGGAGAGAGATAAAAGCTCATTTAGGAACGACATGAACATGCTGCGTAGGAAGCTGTTTATCAGTAAATATCTCCACTGAGATTAAGAAAAGCTGTAGCTTAATAAATTAAGTACTTCCTGGTATGGTTACTGTACTGGTAACTCCCCAAAATAATCTGGATCGTGGTGAGGGAACAGAGAAAAAAGCTCATTTAGGACCTGCACTTACCAAGGGGGTAGGCAGCTGTATATCAGGGAGTAAACCTTCTGAGAATAAAAACAGCTGGAGCTTGTTAAGGTAATTACACAGGGGAAAGGATAATGTACTGGGAACTCCTCAGAAGAATCTGATTTGTGGTGAGGGGAGAGAGATAAAAGCTCATTTAGGAACGACATGAACATGCTGTGTACGTAGCTGTTTATCAGTAAATATCTCCACTGAGATTAAGAAAAGCAGTAGCTTAATAAATTAAGTACTTCCTGGTATGGTTACTGTACTGGTAACTCCCCAAAAGAATCTGGATTGTGGTGAGGGAACAGAGAAAAAAGCTCATGTAGGACCTGCACTTACGAAGGGGGTAGGCAGCTGTAAATCAGGGAGTAAACCTTCTGAGAATAAAAACAGCTGGAGCTTGTTAAGGTAATTACACAGGGGAAAGGATAATGTACTGGGAACTCCTCAGAAGAATCTGATTTGTGGTGAGGGGAGAGAGATAAAAGCTCATTTAGGAACGACATGAACATGCTGCGTACGTAGCTGTTTATCAGTAAATATCTCCACTGAGATTAAGAAAAGCAGTAGCTTAATAAATTAAGTACTTCCTGGTATGGTTACTGTACTGGTAACTCCCCAAAAGAATCTGGATTGTGGTGACGGAACAGAGAAAAAAGCTCATTTAGGACCTGCACTTACGAAGGGGGTAGGCAGCTGTATATCAGGGAGTAAACCTTCTGAGAACAAAAACAGCTGGAGCTTGTTAAGGTAATTACACAGGGGAAAGGATAATGTACTGGGAACTCCTCAGAAGAATCTGATTTGTGGTGAGGGGAGAGAGATAAAAGCTCATTTAGGAACGACATGAACTTGCTGCGTAGGTAGCTGTTTATCAGTAAATATCTCCACTGAGATTAAGAAAAGCAGTAGCTTAATAAATTAAGTACTTCCTGGTATGGTTACTGTACTGGTAACTCCCCAAAAGAATCTGGATTGTGGTGAGGGAATAGAGAAAAAAGCTCAATTAGGACCTGCACTTACGAAGGGGGTAGGCAGTTTTATATCACGGATTAAACCTTCTGAGAATAAAAACAGCTGGAGCTTGTTAAGGTAATTACACAGGGGAAAGGATAATGTACTGGGAACTCCTCATTAGAATCTGATTTTTGTTGAGGGCAGAGAGATACAATCTCATTTAGGAACGACATGAACATGCTGTGTAGGTAGCTGTTTATCAGTAAATATCTCCACTGAGATTAAGAAAAGCAGTAGCTTTATAAATTAAGTACTTCCTGGTATGGTTACTGTACTGGTTACTCCCCAAAAGAATCTGGATTGTGGTGAGGGAACAGAGAATAAAGCTCACTTAGGACCTGCACTTACGAAGGGGGTAGGCAGCTGTATATCAGGGAGTAAACCTTCTGAGAATAAAAACAGCTGGAGCTTGTTAAGGTAATTACACAAGGGAAAGGATAATGTACTAATAACTCCTCAGAAGAATCTGATTTGTGGTGAGGGAGAGAGATTAAAGCTCATTTAGGAACGACATGAACATGCTGCGTAGGTAGCTGTTTATCAGTAAATATCTCCACTGAGTTTAAGAAAAGCAGTAGCTTAATAAATTAAGTACTTCCTGGTATGGTTACTGTACTGGTAACTCCCCAAAAGAATCTGGATTGTGGTGAGGGAACATCGAAAAAAGCTCATTTAGTACCTTCTCTTACGAAGGGGGTAGGCAGCTGTATATCACTTAGTAAACCTTCTTTGAATAAAAACAGCTGGAGCTTGTTAAGGTAATTACACAGGGGAAAGGATAATGTACTGGGAACTCCTCTGAAGAATCTGATTTATGGTGAGGGGAGAGAGATAAAAACTCCTTTAGGAACGACATGAACATGCGGCGTATGTAGCTGTTTATCAGTAAATATCTCCACTGAGATTAAGAAAAGCAGTAGCTTAATAAATTAAGTACTTCCTTGTATGGTTACTGTACTGGTAAATCCACAAAAGAATCTGGATTGTGGTGAGGGAACAGAGAAAAAGGCTCATTTAGGACCTGCACTTACGAAGGGGGTAGGCAGTTTTATATCAGGGATTAAACCTTCTGAGAATAAAAACAGCTGGAGCTTGTTAAGGTAATTACAGAGGGGAAAGGATAATGTACTGGGAACTCTTCAGAAGAATCTAATTTGTGGTGAGGTGAGAGAGATAAAAGCTCATTTAGGAACGACATGAACATGCTGTGTAGGTAGCTGTTTATCAGTAAATATCTCCACTGAGATTAAGAAAAGCAGTAGCTTAATAAATTAAGTACTTCCTGGTATGGTTACTGTACTGGTAACTCCCCAAAAGAATCTGGATTGTGGTGAGGGAACAGAGAAAAAAGCTCATTTAGGACCTGCACTTACGAAGGGGGTAGGCAGCTGTATATCAGGGAGTAAACCTTCTGAGAATAAAAACAGCTGGAGCTTGTTAAGGTAATTACACAGGGGAAAGGATAATGTACTGGGAACTCCTCTGAAGAATCTGTTTTGTGGTGAGGGGAGAGAGATAAAAGCTCCTTTAGGAACGACATGAACATGCTGCGTACGTAGCTGTTTATCAGTAAATATCTCCACTGAGATTAAGAAAAGCAGTAGCTTAATAAATTAAGTACTTCCTTGTATGGTTACTGTACTGATAAATCCACAAAAGAATCTGGATTGTGGTGAGGGAACAGAGAAAAAAGCTCATTTAGGACCTGCACTTACGAAGGGGGTAGGCAGTTTTATATCAGGGATTAAACCTTCTGAGAATAAAAACAGCTGGAGCTTGTTAAGGTAATTACACAGGGGAAAGGATAATGTACTGGGAACTCCTCAGAAGAATCTGATTTGTGGTGAGGTGAGAGAGATAAAACCTCATTTAGGAACGACATGAACGTACTGTGTAGGTAGCTGTTTATCAGTAAATATCTCCACTGAGATTAAGAAAAGCAGTAGCTTAATAAATTAAGTACTTCCTGGTATGGTTATTGTACTGGTAACTCCCCAAAAGAATCTGGATTGTGGTGAGGGAACAGAGAAAAAAGCTCATTTAGGACCTGCACTTACGAAGGGGGTAGGCAGCTGTATATCAGGGAGTACACCTTCTGAGAATAAAAACAGCTGGAGCTTGTTAAGGTAATTACACAGGGGAAAGGATAATGTACTGGGAACTCCTCAGAAGAATCTGATTTGTGGTGAGGGGAGAGAGATAAAAGCTCATTTAGGAACGACATGAACATGCTGCGTAGGTAGCTGTTTATCAGTAAATATCTCCATTGAAATTAAGAAAAGCAGTAGTTTAATAATTTAAGTACTTCCTGGTATGGTTACTGTACTGGTAACTCCCCAAAAGAATCTGGATTGTGGTGAAGGAACAGAGAAAAAAGCTCATTTAGGACCTGCACTTACGAAGGGGGTAGGCAGCTGTATATCAGGGAGTAAACCTACTGAGAATAAAAACAGCTGGACCTTGTTAAGGTAATTACACAGGGAAAAGGATAATGTACTGGGAACTCCTCAGAAGAATCTGATTTGTGGTGATGGGAGAGAGATAAAAGCTCATTTAGGAACGACATGAACATGCTGCGTAGGAAGCTGTTTATCAGTAAATATCTCCACTGAGATTAAGAAAAGCAGTAGCTTAATAAATTAAGTACTTCCTGGTATGGTTACTGTACTGGTAACTCCCCAAAAGAATCTGGATCGTGGTGAGGGAACAGAGAAAAAAGCTCATTTAGGACCTGCACTTACGAAGGGGGTAGGCAGCTGTATATCAGGGAGTAAACCTTCTGAGAATAAAAACAGCTGGAGCTTGTTAAGGTAATTACACAGGGGAAAGGATAATGTACTGTGAACTCCTCAGAAGAATCTGATTTGTGGTGAGGGAAGAGAGATAAAAGCTCATTTATGAACGACATGAACATGCTGCGTAGGTAGCTGTTTATCAGTAAATATCTCCACTGAGATTAACAAAAGCAGTAGCTTAATAAATTAAGTACTTCCTGGTATGGTTACTGTACTGGTAACTCCCCAAAAGAATCTGGATTGTGGTGAGGGAACTGAGAAAAAAGCTCATTTAGGACCTGCACTTACGAAGGGGGTAGGCACCTGTATATCAGGGAGTAAACCTTCTGAGTATAAAAACAGCTGGACCTTGTTAAGGTAATTACACAGGGGAAAGGATAATGTACTGGGAACTCCTCAGAAGAATCTGATTTGTGGTGAGGGGAGAGAGATAAAAGCTCATTTAGGAACGACATGAACATACTGCGTAGGAAGCTGTTTATCAGTAAATATCTCCACTGAGATTAAGAAAAGCAGTAGCTTAATAAATTAAGTACTTCCTGGTATGGTTACTGTACTGGTAACTCCCCAAAAGAATCTGGATGGTGGTGAGGGAACAGAGAAAAAAGCTCATTTAGGACCTGCACTTACGAAGGGGGTAGACAGCTGTATATCAGGGAGTAAACCTTCTGAGAATAAAAACAGCTGGAGCTTGTTAAGGTAATTACACAGGGGAAAGGATAATGTACTGGGAACTCCTCAGAAGACTCTGATTTGTGGTGAGGGGTGAGAGATAAAAGCTCATTTAGGAACGACATGAACATGCTGCGTAGGTAGCTGTTTATCAGTAAATATCTCCACTGAGATTAAGAAAAGCAGTAGCTTAATAAATTAAGTACTTCCTGGTATGGTTACTGTACTGGTAACTCCCCAAAAGAATCTGGATTGTGGTGAGGGAACTGAGAAAAAAGCTCATTTAGGACCTGCACTTACGAAGGGGGTAGGCAGCTATATATCAGGGAGTAAACCTTCTGAGAATAAAAACAGCTGGAGCTTGTTAAGGTAATTACACAAGGGAAAGGATAATGTACTGATAACTCCTCAGAAGAATCTGATTTGTGGTGAGGGAGAGAGATTAAAGCTCATTTAGGAACGACATGAACATGCTGCGTAGGTAGCTGTTTATCAGTAAATATCTCCACTGAGTTTAAGAAAAGCAGTAGCTTAATAAATTAAGTACTTCCTTGTATGGTTACTGTACTGGTAACTCCCCAAAAGAATCTGGATTGTGGTGAGGGAACAGCGAAAAAAGCTCATTTAGTACCTTCTCTTACGAAGGGGGTAGGCAGCTGTATATCACTTAGTAAACCTTCTGAGAATAAAAACAGCTGGAGCTTGTTAAGGTAATTACACAGGGGAAAGGATAATGTACTGGGAACTCCTCTGAAGAATCTGAATTGTGGTGAGGGGAGAGAGATAAAAGCTCTTTTAGGAACGACATGAACATGCTGCGTAGGAAGCTGTTTATCAGTAAATATCTCCACTGAGATTAAGAAAAGCAGTAGCTTAATAAATTAAGTACTTCCTGGTATGGTTACTGTACTGGTAACTCCCCAAAAGAATCTGGATCGTGGTGAGGGAACAGAGAAAAAAGCTCATTTAGGACCTGCACTTACGAAGGGGGTAGGCAGCTGTATATCAGGGAGTAAACCTTCTGAGAATAAAAACAGCTGGAGCTTGTTAAGGTAATTACACAACGGAAAGGATAATGTACTGATAACTCCTCAGAAGAATCTGATTTGTGGTGAGGGAGAGAGATTAAAGCTCATTTAGGAACGACATGAACATGCTGCGTAGGTAGCTGTTTATCAGTAAATATCTCCACTGAGTTTAAGAAAAGCAGTAGCTTAATAAATTAAGTACTTCCTGGTATGGTTACTGTACTGGTAACTCCCCAAAAGAATCTGGATTGTGGTGAGGGAACAACGAAAAAAGCTCATTTAGTACCTTCTCTTACGAAGGGGGTAGGCAGCTGTATATCACTTAGTAAACCTTCTGAGAATAAAAACAGCTGGAGCTTGTTAAGGTAATTACACAGGGGAAAGGATAATGTACTGGGAACTCCTCTGAAGAATCTGAATTGTGGTGAGGGGAGAGAGATAAAAGCTCATTTAGGAACGAAATGAACTTGCTGCGTAGGTAGCTGTTTATCAGTAAATATCTCCACTGAGATTAAGAAAAGCAGTAGCTTAATAAATTAAGTACTTCCTGGTATGGTTACTGTACTGGTAACTCCCCAAAAGAATCTGGATTGTGGTGAGGGAATAGAGAAAAAAGCTCAATTAGGACCTGCACTTACGAAGGGGGTAGGCAGCTGTATATCAGGGAGTAAACCTTCTGAGAATAAAAACAGCTGGACCTTGTTAAGGTAATTACACAGGGGAAAGGATAATGTACTGGGAACTCCTCAGAAGAATCTGATTTGTGGTGAGGGGAGAGAGATAAAAGCTCATTTAGGAACGACATGAACATGCTGCGTAGGAAGCTGTTTATCAGTAAATATCTCCACTGAGATTAAGAAAAGCAGTAGCTTAATAAATTAAGTACTTCCTGGTATGGTTACTGTACTGGTAACTCCCCAAAAGAATCTGGATCGTGGTGAGGGAACAGAGAAAAAAGCTCATTTAGGACCTGCACTTACGAAGGGGGTAGGCAGCTGTATATCAGGGAGTAAACCTTCTGAGAATAAAAACAGCTGGAGCTTGTTAAGGTAATTACACAGGGGAAAGGATAATGTACTGGGAACTCCTCAGAAGACTCTGATTTGTGGTGAGGGGTGAGAGATAAAAGCTCATTTAGGAACGAGATGAACATGCTGCGTAGGTAGCTGTTTATCAGTAAATATCTCCACTGAGATTAAGAAAAGCAGTAGCTTAATAAATTAAGTACTTCCTGGTATGGTTACTGTACTGGTAACTCCCCAAAAGAATCTGGATTGTGGTGAGGGAACTGAGAAAAAAGCTCATTTAGGACCTGCACTTACGAAGGGGGTAGGCAGCTATTTATCAGGGAGTAAACCTTCTGAGAATAAAAGCAGCTGGAGCTTGTTAAGGTAATTACACAAGGGAAAGGATAATGTACTGATAACTCCTCAGAAGAATCTGATTTGTGGTGAGGGAGAGAGATTAAAGCTCATTTAGGAACGACATGAACATGCTGCGTAGGTAGCTGTTTATCAGTAAATATCTCCACTGAGATTAAGAAAAGCAGTAGCTTAATAAATTAAGTACTTCCTGGTATGGTTACTGTACTGTTAACTCCCCAAAAGAATCTGGATTGTGGTGAGGGAACAGAGAAAAAAGCTCATTTAGGACCTGCACTTACGAAGGGGGTAGGCAGCTGTATATCAGGGAGTAAACCTTCTGAAAATAAAAACAGCTGGAGCTTGTTTAGGTAATTATACATGGGAAAGGATAATGTACTGCGAACTCCGCAGAAGAATCTGATTTGTGGTGAGGGGAGAGAGTTAAAAGCTTATTTAGGAACGACATGAACATGCTGTGTAGGTAGCTGTTTATCAGTAAATATCTCCACTGAGATTAAGAAAAGCAGTAGCTGAATAAACTAAGTTCTTCCTGGTATGGTTACTGTACTGGTAACTCCCCAAAAGAATCTGGAGTGTGGTGAGGGAACAGAGAAAAAGCTCATTGAGGACCTGCACTTACGAAGGGGGTAGGCAGCTGTATATCAGGGAGTAAACCTTCTGAGAATAAAAACAGCTGGAGCTCGTTAAGGTAATTACACAGGGGAAAGGATAATGTACTGGGAACTCCTCTGAAGAATCTGAATTGTGGTGAGGGGAGAGAGATAAAAGCTCTTTTAGGAACGACATGAACATGCTGCGTAGGTAGCTGTTTATCAGTAAATATCTCCACTGAGGTTAAGAAAAGCAGTAGCTTCAAATCAAAGAAAGGGTGCACAAATGGGACTGCATCAAACTCCAGAGCTTCTGCACGGCAAAGGACATAGCTCTCAAGATAAACAGAAAGCCCACAGACTGGGAGAAGATCTTTACCGGACATTCAACAGACAAAGGCCTCATCTCTAAAATATATGCAGAACTAAAAAAATTACCTTCTTCCAAAACAAAACTGCAAAGAACCAATAGCCCCCTCATCAAGTGGGCTAAAGACTTACAAAGAAACTTCTCTGATGAGGAAATGAGTATGGCCAATAGACATATGAAAAAATGCTCTACATCACTGGCCATAAAGGAAATGCAAATCAAAACAACATTGAGATTCCATCTCACCCCAGCAAGAATGTCATATATCAAGAAAACTAATAATAACAATTGTTGGAGGGGATGTGGCCAAAAGGGAACACTACTTCATTGTTGGTGGGAATTTAAACTGGTTCAGCCACTCTGGCAAGCAGTATGGAGATTCCTCAGAAGGCTCAATATAGAACTCCCCTATGACCCAGCAGCCCCACTGTTGGGTATCTATCCAAAAGCCCACAAACAAAATCACAGTAATGCCACCAGCACAACAATGTTCATCGCAGCACAATTTGTCATAGCGAGAAGCTGGAACCAACCCAGATGCCCCTCCATAGATGAATGGATCAGGAAAATGTGGTACATTTACACAATGGAATTTTATGCCTCTATCAGAAAGAATGACATTGTTCCATTTGTAAGGAAATGGAAGGACTTGGAAAAAGTTATACTAAGTGAAGTGAGCCAGACCCAAAGAAACATGGACTCTATGGCCTCCCTTATTGGGAATAATTAGTACAGGTTTAGGCAAGCCATAGCAGAGCATCACAAGGCCCAATAGGTATACTCTTAGAAACACATAAGATGATGCTAATTGAAATGAACTCCATGTTATGGAAACAAGTGATATATCAGAGTTGTAACTACTTTCAATGTCCTATGTGTATGTGTAGTTTCTATTATTGATAATGTTTTGTATCACCTTCCTATGTTTGTACCTACACTATCTCTGTAATCTTATCTGAGTATATTGGAAACCGTGTTTACTGGTATTGGAAGTAGGGAAATTCAAAGGGAATACCAAATGCGAGAGACACAGGGTAAAAAAAAAGAAATAACTACAAAAGCAGTACTTGCAAAACTGTTTGGTGTAAGTGAACTGAACACCTGGGGGGGAGGGAAAGGGAGGGAGGGAGGGGGCATGAAGGACAAGGCAACAAACATACAAGAAATGTATGCAATGCCCAACGTATGATACTGTAACCTTTCTGTACGTCAGTTTGATAATAAAAATTTGAGAAAAAAAATAAAAAAAAAAGAAAAGCAGTAGCTTAATAAATTAAGTACTTCCTGGTATGGTTACTGTACTGGTAACTCCCCAAAAGAATCTGGATTGTGGTGAGGGAACAGAGAAAAAAGCTCATTTAGGACCTGCACTTACGAAGGGGGTAGGCAGCTGTATATCAGGGAGTAAACCTTCTGAGAATAAAAACAGCTGGAGCTTGTTAAGGTAATTACACAGGGGAAAGGATAATGTATTGGGAACTCCTCAGAGGAATCTGATTTGTGGTGAGGGGAGAGAGATAAAAGCTCATTTAGGAACGACATGACCATGCTACTTAGGTAGCTGTTTATCAGTAAATATCTCCACTGATATTAAGAAAAGCAGTAGCTTAATAAATTAAGTACATCCTGGTATGGTTACTGTACTGTTTAACTCCCCAAAAGAATCTGGATTTTGGTGAGGGAACAGAGAAAAAAGCTCATTTAGGACCTGCACTTACGAAGGGGGTAGGCAGTTGTATATCAGGGAGTAAACCTTCTGAGAATAAAAACAGCTGGAGCTTGTTAAGGTAATTACACAGGGGAAAGGATAATGTATTGGGAACTCCTCAGAGGAATCTGATTTGTGGTGAGGGGAGAGAGATAAAAGCTCATTTAGGAACGACATGACCATGCTGCGTAGGTAGCTGTTTATCAGTAAATATCTCCACTGACATTAAGAAAAGCAGTAGCTTAATAAATTAAGTACTTCCTGGTATGGTTACTGTACTGGTAACTCCCCAAAAGAATCTGGATTGTGGTGAGGGAATAGAGAAAAAAGCTCAATTAGGACCTGCACTTACGAAGGGGGTAGGCAACTGTATATCAGGGAGTAAACCTTCTGAGAATAAAACCAGCTGGAGATTGTTAAGGTAATTACACAGGGGAAAGGATAATGTACTGGGAACTCCCTCAGAAGAATCTGATTTGTGGTGAGGGGAGAGAGATAAAAGCTCATTTAGGAACGACATGAAACATGCTGCGTAGGTAGCTGTTTATCAGTAAATATGTCCACTGAAATTAAGAAAAGCAGTAGCTTAATAAAATTAAGTACTTCCTGGTATGGTTACTGTACTGGTAACTCCCCAAAAGAATGTGGATTGTGGTGAGGGAACAGAGAATAAAGCTCATTTAGGACCTGCACTTACGAAGGGGGTAGGCAGCTGTATATCAGGGAGTAAACCTTCTGAGAATAAAAACAGCTGGAGCTTGTTAAGGTAATTACACAGGGGAAAGGATAATGTATTGGGAACTCCTCAGAGGAATCTGATTTGTGGTGAGGGGAGAGAGATAAAAGCTCATTTAGGAACGACATGACCATGCTGCGTAGGTAGCTGTTTATCAGTAAATATCTCCACTGACATTAAGAAAAGCAGTAGCTTAATAAATTAAGTACTTCCTGGTATGGTTACTGTACTGGTAACTCCCCAAAAGAATCTGGATTGTGGTGAGGGAATAGAGAAAAAAGCTCAATTAGGACCTGCACTTACGAAGGGGGTAGGCAGCTGTATATCAGGGAGTAAACCTTCTGAGAATAAAAACAGCTGGAGATTGTTAAGTTAATTACACAGTGGAAAGGATAATGTACTGGGAACTCCTCAGAAGAATCTGATTTGTGGTGAGGGGAGAGAGATAAAAGCTCATTTAGGAACGACATGAACATGCTGCGTAGGTAGCTGTTTATCAGTAAATATGTCCACTGAAATTAAGAAAAGCAGTAGCTTAAATAAATTAAGTACTTCCTGGTATGGTTACTGTACTGGTAACTCCCCAAAAGAATCTGGATTGTGGTGAGGGAACAGAGAAAAAAGCTGATTTAGGACCTGCACTTACGAAGGGGGGTAGGCAGCTGTATATCAGGGAGTAAACCTTCTGAGAATAAAATCAGCTGGAGCTTGTTAACATAATTACACAGGGGGAAAGAATAATGTACTGGGAACTCCTCAGAAGAATCTGATTTGTGGTGAGGGGAGAGAGATAAAAGCTCATTTAGGAACGACATGAACATGCTGCGTAGGTAGCTGTTTATCAGTAAATATCTCCACTGAGATTAAGAAAAGCAGTAGCTTAATAAATTAAATACTTCCTGGTATGGTTACTGTACTGGTAACTCCCCAAAAGAATCTGGATTGTGGTGAGGGGAACAGAGAAAAAAGCTCAGTTAGGACCTGCACTTACGAAGGGGGTAGGCAGCTGTATATCAGGGAGTAAACCTTCTGAGAATAAAAACAGCTGGAGCTTGTTAAGGTAATTACACAGGGGAAAGGATAATGTACTGGGAACTCCTCAGAAGAATCTGATTTGTGGTGAGGGGAGAGAGATAAAAGCTCATTTAGGAACGACATGAACATGCTGCGTAGGAAGCTGTTTATCAGTAAATATCTCCACTGAGATTAAGAAAAGCAGTAGCTTAATAAATTAAGTACTTCCTGGTATGGTTACTGTACTGGTAACTCCCCAAAAGAATCTGGATCGTGGTGAGGGAACAGAGAAAAAAGCTCAATTTAGGACCCTGCACTTACGAAGGGGGTAGGCAGGCTGTATATCAGGGAGTAAACCTTCTGAGAATAAAAACAGCTGGAGCTTGTTAAGGTAATTACACAAGGGAAAGGATAATGTACTGATAACTCCTCAGAAGAATCTGATTTGTGGTGAGGGAGAGAGATTAAAGCTCATTTAGGAACGACATGAACATGCTGCGTAGGTAGCTGTTTATCAGTAAATATCTCCACTGAGATTAAGAAAAGCAGTAGCTTAATAAATTAAGTACTTCCTGGTATGGTTACTGTACTGGTAACTCCCCAAAAGAATCTGGATTGTGGTGAGGGAACAGAGAAAAAAGCTCATTTAGGACCTGCACTTACGAAGGGGGTAGGCAGCTGTATATCAGGGACTAAACCTTCTGAGAATAAAAACAGCTGGAGCTTGTTAAGGTATTACACAGGGGAAAGGATAATGTACTGGGAACATCCTCAGAAGAATCTGATTTGTGGTGAGGGGAGAGAGATAAAAGCTCATTTAGGAACGACATGAACATGCTGCGTAGGTAGCTGTTTATCAGTAAATATCTCCACTGAGATTAAGAAAAGCAGTAGCTTAATAAATTAAGTACTTCCTGGTATGGTTACTGTACTGGTAACTCCCCAAAAGAATCTGGATTGTGGTGAGGGAACAGAGGAAAAAAACTCATTTAGGACCTGCACTTACGAAGGGGGTAGGCAGCTGTATATCAGGGAGTAAACCTTCTGAGAAAAAAAAACAGCTGGAGCTTGTTAAGGTAATTACACAGGGGAAAGGATAATGTACTGGGAACTCCTCAGAAGAATCTGATTTGTGGTGAGGGGAGAGAGATAAAAAGCTCATTTAGGAATGACATGAACATGCTGCGTAGGTAGCTGTTTATCAGTAAATATCTCCACTGGAGATTAAGAAAAGCAGTAGCTTAATAAATTAAGTACTTCCTGGTATGGTTACTGTAATGGTAACTCCCCAAAAGAATCTGGATTGTGGTGAGGGAACAGAGAAAAAAGCTCATTTAGGACCTGCACTTACGAAGGGGGTAGGCAGCTGTATATCAGGGAGTAAAGCTTCTGAGAATAAAAACAGCTGGAGATTGTTAAGGTAATTACACAGGGGAAAGGATAAAGTACTGGGAAACTCCTCAGAAGAATCTGATTTGTGGTGAGGGGAGAGAGATAAAAGCTCATTTAGGAACGACATGAACATGCTGCGTAGGTAGCTGTTTATCAGTAAATATCTCCACTGAACTTTAGAAAAGCAGTAGCTTAATGAATTAAGTACTTCCTGGTATGGTTACTGTACTGGTAACTCCCCAAAAGAATCTGGATTGTGGTGAGGGAACAGAGAAAAAAGCTCATTTAGGACCTGCACTTACGAAGGGGGTAGGCAGCTGTATATCAGGGAGTAAAGCTTCTGAGAATAAAACAGCTGCAGCTTGTTAAGGTAATTACACAGGGGAAAGGATAATGTACTGGGAACTCCTCAGAAGAATCTGATTTGTGGTGAGGGGAGAGAGATAAAAGCTCATTTAGGAACGACATGAACATGCTGCGTAGGTAGCTGTTTATCAGTAAATATCTCCACTGAGATTAAGAAAAGCAGTAGCTTAATAAATTAAGTACTTCCTGGTATGGTTACTGTACTGGTAACTCCCCAAAAGAATCTGGATTGTGGTGAGGGAACAGAGAAAAAAGCTCATTTAGGACCTGCACTTACGAAGGGGGTAGGCAGCTGTATATCAGGGAGTAAACCTTCTGAGAATAAAAACAGCTGGAGCTTGTTAAGGTAATTACACAGGAGAAAGGATATAGTACTGGGAACTCCTCAGAAGAATCTGATTTGTGGTGAGGGGGAGAGAGATAAAAGCTCATTTAGGAACCACATGAACATGCTGCGTAGGTAGCTGTTTATCAGTAAATATCTCCACTGAGCTTTAGAAAAGCAGTAGCTTAATAAATTAAGTACTTCCTGGTATGGTTACTGTACTGGTAACTCCCCAAAAGAATCTGGATTGTGGTGAGGGAACAGAGAAAAAAGCTCATTTAGGACCTGCACTTACGAAGGGGGTAGGCAGCTGTATATCAGGGAGTAAAGCTTGTGAGAATAAAAACAGCTGCAGCTTGTTAAGTTAATTACACAGCGGGAAAGGAATAATGTACTGGGAACTCCTCAGAAGAATCTGATTTGTGGTGAGGGGAGAGAGATAAAAGCTCATTAGGAACGACATGAACATGCTGCGTAGGTAGCTGTTTATCAGTAAATATCTCCACTGAGATTAAGAAAAACAGTAGCTTAATAAATTAAGTACTTCCTGGTATGGTTACTGTACTGGTAACTCCCCAAAAGAATCTGGATTTTGGTGAGGGAACAGAGAAAAAAGCTCATTTAGGACATGCACTTTCGAAGGGGTAGG
>NW_025961621.1:0-26857 GCF_023159225.1 Perognathus longimembris pacificus | reverse complement strand
CAGGCCCTGAGTTCAAGCCCTAGTATGAGCATACACAGAAAGTAGATACTTCTTAAGGTATCCTCTATACTTATGAAATGACTATTTACAAAATGGGAGTAAATGCCAACAAGCGCAAGTACCCCTCATTCCCAAGTGGGAGCAGTACAGATCCTGGTGATGGATTGAGGTCGCCCCAGTATGGTGATGGACGTAAATGGTCACGCTTGCTTTGAGATAGAGCACTCTTCCCCCTGGTGTCAGAGCCTTTGTGTTCCTTTGCTAATCCAGTGGATTTGAGCATATAAAACTCCATGTCTTGAAGTATACATTTTCAATGATATAGAGAACAGAAACAGTTTTACCTTAAGAAACTTGAATAAGCAACTTGAGATGGTGAATGTTATGGAAATGAAAATGGCAGATATTCTCCACTTCCTGTGACACAGAACAGGGCACAGTGATGAGGGTGCCCCCACGAATGTCCCCAGTAAGTCTTTCTGAGGCCTAATGAATCCAACAGGCTGGACATGACATGCTCAGTGACCTTTCTGCTGAGAGTGGACAAGGACAAGTTGCCTTTTGAAGGGGTGTTCTTGTTCTCTTTTGTCTGCCTTGTTTACAAATGAAGAAGCTAATTCTTCCAATTCTTGCTCTGTGATGCTTGGCTTGGAACTTGAGGCCTTTTCCTTGCTTCATTTAAACCACTCCTCCAGTTCCTTTTTTTTTTTTTTTGGCTTTTGAGTTATCTTTGGATAGTCTTTTGGGCTGGCCAGCCCTCCCCTTCCTCTATCTCTTCCACCTTTCTCCCTTTCCTCTGCCCTTTTCACTCTTCTTCCCCTTTAACTCCTCCTCCCCTCCCTCCCCTGCTTTTCATTTGATCAGGTGGTCTCAACACTGTGCTCCTCCCTACCTCTGTTCCCCAGTATCTGGGAAACAGAAGTGTGCCACGATGTCTGGCTTCCTTTCCCTTTCTCACTGTAGTAATTCCGTTGGTAATTATGTAAAAGGATACCAATACTATATGGAATTTCAATTCACTGTACCTTATTCGATGTGTGGGAGCAAGCATTCTTTCAAGGCCACAGTCTGCTCTGCTTCTGATTGCTTTGTAAGGGTGTAAAATCAACACTGTGACATGACCAAAATGGAAGCCATCCAAGACCTATCATGAAAAACTGTTTGGGTGCCCTCCTTACCATGTTAGAGACTTTCTGGGGTGGTTTGGTGGAAGTGGAGAATGTGAAAACTGTTTATGGATGACTCTGAGCTGCAGGCTGAAACCTGAAACCCAGGATATGACTGGCTACACCTAGAAGCATTGCTACCTAACCTGGCTTGCCAAGATGGGTGAAGTTTGGTGGGGTGGTTTAAAGTGCCATGGAATTTCACAATGCCCCCATCCCTCCCCAATTTGTGTTAACATTGGTGATTCTTAAGTGGAGATAGGAGGAACTGAGCTAAATAGGAGTTCACTGCTCCACCAGTTTCTTCCCAATTGAATTGCGAGCTATCCCTTGTCTTCTTTGGTGATGGACAAAATCAGTAGAGAAAGCAAATAGTTTCTCCAACCCATCAGCTCTAAGATACCTGAAATGCAGTCAATGTTGCACTTGTGTATAGTAGATACAGCCACAGCCATGAACTTTGGGCTAGTATTCCAACAGCTAGAATAAGTGGAATTAATACTGTCATTCAACTTACTGTGGAACTTCTTCCCCTCAAAATTTGGAATTTCTATGAGTACAGGATAATTTGGAATTGCGATGACACTTCTGACGTCATTGCATCCAGAGATGTCACTGCCTCTTCAGTTGAA
Organism: Perognathus longimembris pacificus; assembly: GCF_023159225.1. Taxonomy (NCBI): domain Eukaryota; kingdom Metazoa; phylum Chordata; class Mammalia; order Rodentia; family Heteromyidae; genus Perognathus; species Perognathus longimembris. The sequence goes on along the minus strand of NW_025961621.1, from coordinate 25,059 downwards.
GGCCTTATTCTCTTCACGAATGGTAGTTGAAATGTATTCATTTCCCTTCATAATGTGTTCCTTACATTGATCACTAGATTCATGCAGTTTTTGTTATAAGGGCATACTTATAGGCTTTGACACCTAAAATGTAAAAAAAAAATTATAATTTCAATTTATAGGCGTTCTGGTCTTCATTATGGACATGAAGCTTTAATTCTTGTATTTAAAATATATTCACACGTTATAAAATACAATGATCATATTTACTCTAATTGAGTAAATTGTAGCAAGTTCTGGCTTGTACATTATGGTATAACTGGGAGTCAGAATATATGTCTAGATAGTCTTCTTTGTTATCGGTTCCTCTCGCCACTTCTCCCACTCTTCTCACCTCTTTTCCTCCTCTTCCTTCTCCCTTTTCTTCCAAAAGAGCTCAATGTTCCTCACTAAAAGTGAGGAACATATTCCTTAATCTGTTAGCACTATAAAGTTGGGGAAATGCACAATGTAACCCACTGTGATATACATCACAAACATCAACATCTCTCACCCCATCCGTCTGCCTTAAAGTCTGAGATTTTTTTAAAGCCTTTAAGTCATCCCAGTTTTTGACATGTTTCTGTGCATTTTTTCATTTTTCTTTGTGCTTTTTTACTTTTTGGTGCTTGCACCAGGGCTTGTACACAGGTCCTGAGTGCTATCCCTTAGCCTTTGCACTCAAGGATAGTGGTCTACCACTTGAACCACAGCTCTGTTTCCTGATTTTTTGGTGATTAATTGTAGATAAGAGACTTCTGGTGCATGCTTTCTTTGAACCTTGATTCTCAGAAATCATTCTCTTGAGGATACAGACATGAGCCACTGGCACCTTGCTCCTTTGAGCTTTTATTCTTCACACATACGCACATAGAGTCTTGTCTACAAGTTGCTGCTGCCATTAACTTTTTAATATAGTTATTGTTAACACTAGAGTTTTGTTGAGCAATTAATGTTTAGCTGGCAAAATAGTATCTGCAACATAACTTTCCCCCAAATTACAATGTCCCTTAGTATCTGAAGTGGGTTGGCTCTACAACCCATGTGGCTAATGAAGTTCTTTTGATATAAAACAGTATAATATTTGCATATAAACTACAAACAACCTTCATATGCTTTGTCTTCTCTAGATTGCTTACAGTAAGTAATATAATTGAAATAATGTGTAGCTAGATTTTATACCATATTATAGGGCATTATGACAAGAAAACAGTGTGAATGTGTTTTAGTACAGATGCACTGCTTTTCCCTTAAAGATGTACAATCTGTAATTGGTTGAATTTGCATATGCAGAGTATTTATTTGTGCATTATTTATAGAAACTATGCTGTAAGAAAGTTGGGTCTTTGGTAAAATGATGATGGTTCTATGTTGAAACTGAAATGGAATCCAGGAGGAGACTGTGAGTTTTGTGTCTGCATTTAAATGACAGGCAAGATCTTGAGAAATTACTAATAATGTAGCCAATATTGACTGAGAAATCCAATGCATTTCACAAAGAGAGTGTAAATCTGGCCACATTGTAACGAGTACAACAGAAGGAAAATTGAAAGACTATCTTGTTCCCATTGAAATGAATGTCCACTGTCATCAGGTGTTTGAGCAGGGAGTTGTGGATAGCTCTTTGGCCAAGCAAAGCACATTTTATACGTGTCTGGTAGGACATGCAATAGAATGACACAGCAGCTCTACAAGCTATTGAGCTTTGTTGAGTGATAGTTTTCCCTTCCGTATATCGTTTCAAACTATGGGCTCAAGGAAGTCTGGAACATAAAAATGACTTTTTGTTTGACAGACCTGGGGCTTGAACTCAGGGCCTGGGCACTGAGTATCTTTTGCTCAAGGCTGGCACTCAGCTCTACTCTGAACTATCTGTGGTTGGAGCTTAGTGTCTTGTAGACTTTTCCTGCCCAGGCTTGCTTTGAACTGTGATCCTCAGATCTCATTTCTGAATAGCTAGGATTGTAGGCATAGGCCACCAGTACCTGACTTCCTGACTTCCTGAATTTTGCTCCTCTGTCCTCTGTCCTCCTCCTCAGGCCCCCTTCCTTCCTTCCTCCTCCTTTTTTCATCTTTCTTCTTTTTTCCCCTTCCTCCTCCTTTTTTCATCTTTCTTCTTTTTTCCCCTTTTCTTCATTGCTTTGCTTTCTGAGAGAATTCAATGATCAGCCAACCATGAAATGGGAAAGTGGACCAAATAAGGCTGGATAATTTATTTGAGCCAAACAGAGGTATTATAATCTATTAAAAATATTTAGCCAAACACACTGTATTCGTGACTTTATCTCATAAGCCTGCAGATTGTCTGGTAGTTGCCCAGGACCTGAGGCAGGAAGGCGGACCCATGTGCCTGAACTTTCCAGTCATGTCTTTGCAACTGGTAGTTTTTAATAAAAGAAAAACTCTAACATTGTGAAATTACATCAGTGAAGAAACCATAGCTTTTTATGTTCTTGTATATGCTTTTCTTCTGTGCAATGTTATTCAATGCCCTAAATTTCAGCTACTTTTGAGATATTTTCTTGAATGTTGAGATTAGTCTGGAAATCAGGCTAGGAATAAATGAAATGCTGGTGTGGTAATAAAATTTATGTTACCATTTTATGAATATGAAAATGTCTAATTGTTATAACACAAGGTATCTTTGGATTAAGAAGTCTAGGACATTTTATTCTTTTACACCTTTTTTTTTAAAGCAGGAAAACCTTTGCTTCTACCATCAGTCTTGAAGCAGAAATCCCAGAAAAAAGAATTTTATAATCAGTCACAAAGAATTCCTACACGCATCATGTACCCCTTCCTCATCATTTCCCATTTCTTAGGAGTCTCCACATTGTTTAATTGTAATCAAGTGCAACTAGCATTTTAAAGCTTCACACTGCTTTCACATTTATGGGATATGATGAGAAGATTAAGAATGGTTGAAACTCAAGAGTAAATACAGGAAACTTAAGAGTAGATGTAGAAATGTGACTCCACCAGGCTTTCATGGAGCACACATTACCCCAGTGGGCTTCATGTTGTGGCCATCCATGTATAGAAGAACAAACTAGAAGGTGTACTCTCCCAAACAACCCTCATTCTAGTCAGGCCCCTCTCCTGTACTCTGCTTTGCAATTCTGTAGCAGGAATCTAAACTCTGGTTTCCTTCCATTGCATTGGTGTTGTTTGACCTGACTTTCCCTCAGCTTGGAACTTACGCATATGGGACTCAGGTGGCAGGGCCCTGCCTTTCCAGGGCCTGCACTTAGTATTCAATCTATTGTGGAGCAGAGGGATGTTCATGACCCATAGCAAAACACCTCCCACGTCCCATAAAGTGACATGTTGTTTCTATTAAGGGATCATTTTCTTAAGTGAAATCATGACCAGTCATGATGGCATGGAAGTATACAGAGGCCAAGTGACTATGTGTTACTTTAATTACCAAAGAAGTAACTATTATGATTCCATAATGGTTCAAAGAAGAATTTTTAAGACTGAAACAGTGGTTTTATTGTTTCTTTAGTTCAGAATTAATTGAAATGGAATATGTAAATAGAGTCAAAGTGGACTTTTCCAAGTGAGAAAGAGAAGCCAATTGCACTTCGAAAGAAACTATATGACTATAGCAAGAAAGACATCGCCAATTAACAAATATTTATTTTCCTTTGCTATTCTCTGCTATTTATCCTGTTACATAGTAGTGGAATGAATTAGGAAGAGAGTGATGTAGAGTGCATGGTTTTCCATTGCAACACAAACTCTATCTATCTATCTATCTATCTATCTATCTACCTACCTACCTACCTACCTACCTATATTTTTGCTGTTCCCGGGGTTTGAACTCAGGCTTGGACACAGTCCCTGAGCTTTTTTTGCTTAAGGCTAGCACTCTGTCACTTGAGCAATAGCTCTACTTCCAGCTTTTTGGTGGTTAATTGAAGAGAAGAGTCTCACAGAGTTTTCCTGTCCAGGCTGGGTTAGAACCTCGATCCTCAGATCTCAGCCTCCTGAATAGCTAGGATTACTGGCTACAGCCACTGGCTTCCAGCTTACTTTCCCTATAGTCTTAAACTATATAGGAATCAACTCTTTGGTAAGCTTTTTTCCATTTTTATGTTTATATTACTAATGATTATTTTGTCTCTATTTTCCTATCTTATGATTATTTAATTATAAGACAATTGTTTATTTTTTATTTGATTAGTTATTTAAAGGACGGGTCTTTGGGGCTTTATATCATAGGATCCAAAGGTAGCACTAATGTCTGTGAACCTTAAAATTATACTACCACTTTTTTGATGACCAAAGCTCATTAGAAACTGGAGCCTGTGGCTCAGGCCTGTAATCCCAGATCCTCATGAGTTTGGAGGATTGTGCTTTGAAACCCGCCCTGGGCAGGGAAGTCCATGACATCCATCCTCCATGAACCACCAAAGTACCAGAAATTGTGCTATTTCTCATGGGGTAGCAGGCCAGCATGGAGTGACAAAGCTAAGGGACATAGCCCAGTCTCTGAGTTCAATTTTCAGTGCTGGCTCAAAAACCAAAACCCCACCAAAACACAAATGACCTGAAAGACTCTAGTCCCTGTGCGTAGGAACTAATAATTTGTCCTACTACTGTGAGGGAAGAGGCTTCTGAGTTCTTACAAAAACTATCTTTAAGTATTTGTGCAAAGGAGTTGCCATTTGACAAAGCAGTTTATGAATATGGCCCATCTTAACCCACCTCACCCCTTTCAACATTCTTGCCCCTCCTTCCTCTGCCCAGCCCTTCCGTTTTCTTACTTTTGTAGTATGTACAATGAATTCTTGACTACAATTCCCCCTTCCCCTTCATTTGTCCCCCGCTCTCCCCCTGCCCCCACTTGATGAGCTGCTGTTTTTCACCCTTATGCTTTGGGAAGTAATGATAAGCACCACCCCCCCGCCGCCAGTACTTCCTCAGAACTTTCTAGATTCCTAAGAGTGGTCATTGTAAATGTCTAACACAAGAATAAATAGGATAGCAAGATATGAGAGGGTTAAAGACATGCTTTAATCATAATCTTTGTGATTCGAATAAAGAAATGTTGTTGAATAAAGACACTGCACATTCCTGTTGATATTTCTCACAGAGTAAACACAGTGCTGTCCCAACTCTTTTACTATATTTAAGTTTTTGGCTCATCACTGGTATTTGTTCATAATCTAACAAAAAGATCACGTGTCTCTTGCTAGCAAAAGCTGCAGAGGAGGGAATGCTTATTCTATGAGTAGAGAGAGAAGGAAGGCTGGAGAGATGTTTGTGCTTGTGGAGAAGCTTATTTTATTTTTATTTTTAATAAACGCAGGCCATGTTTGCCACCTCCCGAATTTTGCGCTACTCTTTTCGCTGTCCTAGCTTTGACTTAGTTTGTTTTATGTTCTCGTTTGGTTAGTTCTTGAACATCCATCTAATTTCCATCTTATTCATTTTTGTGTTGCAGCTTCTGACAACTGTCTTGAGTCCACACTTCTCTAGATTTTTATACCTAGCAGCCATTTGGCTTCTACTTTTCCTGATCTCTCTCTTCCTCTCTCACTACCTGTGCCTAATGTTGAGGTTATAGTATCCAAAATAGCTCAGGCCTCAGCCACCTTGGTGTGTTCATGCTATCTGTCCCTACCTGCCTCTGTGTCTGTACCTTTTGGCTGGTTTCACTCAGATTATGGCCAGAGAATGGCTGAAGTAAATAACAGGAAGGAAGAAAGGAAATGTATGGTGATTAGCAGTTCTTTGAGGGAAATGTTTACCTTTATTCACAAACAGTGTATGTGTTGATAGTTTTCCTATTGCCAGAGAAAGAGAGTGTTGATTCTAAATGTTAGTTTTTAACATGAGAATCTTAAGCATTATATGTTATAACTCTCAAAAATGTTAGGTGTTTCAGAATCATTAAAAATATTTATTGTCTTTTTCTCCTTTATTGTCAAAGTGAAGTACAGAGGGGTTACAGTTTCATATATAATGCAGTGAGTACATTTCTTGTCAAATATGTTAGCTCCTCCTCCCCTCCACATGCCTACCTCTTCCCTCCTGCTTCCCCTTCCACCCACGAGTTGTACGGTTGGTTTACACAAATGGTTTTGTGAGTATTGTGTTTGGATTTGTTTGTATTTTTATCCTTTGTCTATTGATTTTGATATTTACTTTCACTTCCCTAGCTCTAATACACGTATATACAGTATCCAGGGTGCTCAGATGAGATACAGTGATAGTGGGGGTAAAACCACAGGAAGGGAATACGAGAGAAAATAAAAAGGGTACGGATTCATATCGCATGTTGAAAATAATTACAATAATGATATACCACTGTTTCCATAACATGGAGCTCATTTCACTTAGCATCATCTTAAGTGTCCATAAGGGCATAGCTATTGGGCTATTATGACTTCGGCTTTGACTAGCCTAAACATGTACTAATTATTCCAAAAAAAATTTACTATGTGAAGTGAGCCAGACCTAAAGAAACATAGACTGTATTGTTTTCCTCATAGGAAAAACATTTTTTTTCTTATTTATTGTCAAAGTGATGTACAGAGAGGTTACAGTTGCATATGTTAGGCATTGGATACATTTCTTATACTGTTTGTTACCTCCTCCCTCACTTACCCTCCCCCTCCCCCTGCCCCTCTCCCCCCAGAGTTGTTCACTTGGCTTACACCAAACAGTTTTGAAAGCATTGCCTTTGTAGTCGTTTGTCTTTTTATCTTGTATCTCTCGGTTTGGTATTCCCTTTCACTTTCCTAATTCTAATACCAGTATATACAGTTTCCAAAGTACTCAAATAGATAAACTGATAGTGAAGGTACAACCGCAGGAAGGGGATACAAGAGCATCATCAAACAGTAGAAGCTACAGTTACACATGGCATGTTGAAAGTAATTACAGCAGTGATATAACAGTTGTTTCCATAAAATGGAGGTTGTTTCACTTAGCTCATCTTATGTGTTCATAAGAGTATTGCTGTTGGGCTCTGTGATCCTCTGCTGTGACTAGCCTAAACCTGAGCTAACTATTCCCTATGAGAATAGGGAATCCTATTCATAGCATAGAATCATGTTTCTTTGGGTCTGGCTCACTTCACTTAGGATAATTTTTTCCAAGTCCTTTCATTTCCTTACAAATGCGGCAATGTCATTCTTTGAGACAGAGGTATGAAATTCCATTGTGTATATGTACCACATTTTCCTGATCCATTCATCTACTGAGCGTTACTGGGTGGGATCCATATTTTAGCTATGCCAAATTGTGCTGTGATGAATATTGTTGTGCTGTGGCTTTTGTGTGTTCTTCTCTGTGGTCTTTGGGTAGATGCCAAATGTGGGGCTGCTGGATCATAAGGGAGCTCTATGTTTACCTTCTGAGAAATCTCCATACCCACTTGCCAGAGTGGCTGAACAAGTTTACATTCCCACCAACGATGAAGTAGGGTTCCCTTTTGTCCACATCCCCTCCAACATTTATTATTGTTAGTTTTCTTGATATAGGTCATTCTTACTGGGGTGAGATGGAATCTCAATGTTGTTTTGATTTGCATTTCTTTTATGGCCAGAGATGTAGAGCACTTTTTCATATGACTCTTGGCCATTCTCATTTCCTCATCAGACAAGTCTCTTTGTAAGTCTTTAGCCCACTTGTTGAGGGGGCTGTTGGTTCTTTGCGGTTTTGTTTTGGAGGAATTTAATTTTTTGTAGTTCTGCATATATTTTAGATATGAGGTCTTTGTTCATTGTATGGCTGATAAAGATCTTTTCCCAATCTGTAGGCTTTCCATTCATCTTGTGAGCCTATGTCCTTTGCCCTGCAGAAGCTCAGCAATTTGATGCAATCCCATTGCTCGTCCTTTTTGTGATTTGTAGCATTTATGGTCTCTTTGTAAGGCAGGTCTGTCCTGTGCCAAGGAGCCCAAGTGTTTCTCCTACTTCTTTTAGTGCTTTCAAGGTATCTGTTATAATTTCAAGATCTTTGATCCATGTGGAATTGATTTTGGTGCAGGATGATATATAAGGATCTAATTTTGCTTTGTTGTGGGTGTTGAACCAGTTTTGCCATCACCATTTGTTAAAGAGGCTATCTTTCTTCCATCGTATTTTTTTAGCTCCTCTATCAAAGATTAAGGGGGCTTAGTTCTGTGTGTTCACTGCTGGATCTTCAATTCTGTTCCATTGGTCTTCAGGCCTGTTCCATTGCCAATTCCAAGCTGTTTTTATAGCTATAGCTTTATAATACAGCTTGAAGTTTGGTATTGTAATTCCTCCGCATTGTTCTTTCTGCTTAGGATTGTTTTTGCTAGTCGGGGGGTCATTTATTTTTCCATATAAATTTCTGGATTGCTTCCTCAATTTCATTAAAAAATGGTGTTGGGATATTAGTGGGTATTGCATGGAATTTGTAGATAGCTTTTGGCAATATTGCCATTTTGACTATATTAATCTTCCCAATCGAGGAGCATGGGAGGTTTTTCCATTTCCTTAGTTCTTTTTTTTTTTTTTCAAATTTTTATTATCAAAGTGATGTACAGAAAGGTTACAGTTTTCATATTTTAGGCACTGGATACATTTCTTGTACAGTATGTTACCTTGTCCCTCATACCCCTCTCCCTCCTCCCCCTTTCCTTACCCCCCCCCACGGAGATGTTCAGTTCACTTACACCAAACAGTCTAATCATAGAGGTCTTTCACTTCTTTGGTTAAGGTTATTTCTAGGTATTTTATGTTTTTGAGACTATTGCAAAGGGAGTTGCTTTCCTGACTTCAGCCTCTGTCTTCGTGTTATTAGCATATAGAAAGGCTGTTGATTTTCGAGGGTTTATTTTATATCCTGCAACTTTGCCAAAGTTTTGGATCTGCTCTAGTAGCTAGGGGAGTAGAGTCTATGGTGTTCGTTAGGTATAGGATCATGTAATCTGCAAAGAGAGAAAGCTTAACTTCATCTTTTCCTATTTGGATCCCCTTTTTGTTTTCTTCTTGCCTAATTGCTCTGGCTAGGAATGTTAAAGAGGAGGGGAGAGAGCAGACATCTCAATCTTGCTCCTGATTTTCAAAGGAATGGCTTTGGCTTTACACCATTTAGAATTATGCTTGCTGTTGGTTTGTAATAAACTGCCTTTATTATATTCAGGAATGTTCCTTGGAATCCCAATTTCTCCAGGATTTTTATCATAAATGGGTACTGGATTTTATCGAACGCCTTTTCTGCATCCAGAGATATAACCATGTGGTTCTTTACCTTGCTCTGGTTGATGTGGTGGATTACATTAATTGACTTGCGTATATTGAACCAACTTTGCATCCCTGGGATGGATCCAGTTTGAACATGGTGTATGATATTTTTGATGACCTGTTGAAGTCGATTGGACAGAATTTTGTTGAGAATTTTTGCATCTATGTTCATCAGGGAAATCGTTCTATAGTTCTGTTTTGTTGATGAGTCCCTGCCTGGTTTTGGGGATGAGGGCTATACTGGCTTCATAGAATAAGTCTGGTAGTGAACGTTCTCTTTCAATTTCATTGAAGATTTTGAAAAATATTGGTGTGACTTCTGTTTTGAAAGCCTTGTAGAATTCTGCTGTGAATCCATCTGGACATGGGCTTTTCTCTGATGGGAAATCACTTATTGCTGTTTCTATTTCAAGGCTGGGTATGAGTCTGTTTAGAAGGTTTAAATCTTCATGGTTGAGTTTGGGGGGTATCAATTTTTTCTAGAAAATCATCCATTTCTTCCAGGTTCTCGAATTTGTGGCACAAAGTTTTGCAAAATAGTCCCTTATTGTGTTCTGAATTTTGGTTGTTTCTGTGGTGATGTTACCTGTTTTTATCTCGGATCTTGTTTATGTGGGTGTGCTGCCATCGTTTTTTGGTCAGGTTTGCTAGGAATTTGACTATCTTGTTAATATTCTCAAAGAACCAAGGCTTTGTTTTGTTGATTGTTGCGATGGTTTTTTTTTCTCCCTCTCAAGTATATTTAATTCTGATTCGATTTTAATTATTTGCTTCCATCTATTGACTTGGGGGTATGGCTTCTTGTTCTCTTTTGAGAGATTAAGGTGATTCCGTAAGTTGTTGAGTTGCTGTTTATCCAGATTGTTGGTGTAGGCACTCAGATATAAATTTTCGTCTGAGTACTGCCTTTGCTGTGTCCAAAGGAGGTGGTACTTTGTGCACTCACCTTGGTTGAATGCCATAAATATTGAATTACTGGTCTAATTTCTTCAATGACCCATTGATGGTTCAGCAGTGTGTTGCTTAGTCTCCATGGATTGTATCATTTTGTGTGGTGGCTGTTTGAGTTGAGCTTTAATTTTAATCTATTGTGGTCTGAGGGAAGGCAGGGAATGATTTTGATACTTCTGAATTTGTACAGATTTTCTTTGTGCCCTAAGATGTGATATATTTTGGAGAATGTTTCATGGGCTGCTGAAAAGAATGTGTATTCTGGTATTGCTTGATGGAATATTCTGTAGATGTTGGTTAAGTCTAGTTGGTCTATGCAGTTGATTAGTTCTGTGGATTCTTTGGTCAGTTTTTGGCCTGTTGGTCTGTCCAGAGGTGACAGTGGAGTGTTAAAGTCTCCAACAATCAATGTGTTTGGGACTATGAGTGATTTTAGAGTCAGTAGTGTTGGTTTGATGAAGTTGGGTTCTCCTGTATTTGGTGTGTGGATATTTAAGATGGTTATATCCTCCTGTAGGAGACATCGCTTTATTAGTATGTAGTAACCTTCTTTGTCTCTTCTTACCATTTTTAATTTGAAGTCGATTTTATCTGATGCTAGAATTCCACTCCAGCCTGCATTTGGGGGCCATTTATTGGTAGATTTTATTCCAGCCTTTCACCTTTAGAAGAAGTTTGCTTTTGCTAGATAGATGTGTCTCTTGGAGGCAGCAGAAAGACGGATCTTGATGTTTGATCCAAGTAATGAGCCTATGTCGTTGAATGAAGAATTAAGTCCATTAATGTTGAGAGTTAGGTTTGAGAGATGATCATTTGTCCTTTCATTGTAGCTATCTTGTTAAAAGCTGTGTCTTCCCAATTCTGATCTAATATTCTGGTTTTCTATTTAGGGTTCATTTCTCTGTCTGTATTGGGATCTTGATTATTTTCCCTGTATAGTACATCTTTGAGGATTTTCTGTAAAGCTGGTTTGGTGGAGATACATTGTTTCAGTTTTTCCTTCCTGTGGAAGACTTTTATTTGACCTTCAGCTATGAATGAGAGTTTAGCTGGGTACAGCATTCTTGGTTGATATTTATTATTATTTAGGGTTTGGCATACCTCATTCCAGGATCTCCTTGCTTTTCATGGTCTCTGCTGAGAAGTCTGGGGTAATTCTGCTTGCTTTTCCTTTATTTGTGATTACTTTCTTCTCCGTAACATCTTTAAGGATTCTTTCCTTGGACTCTACTGATCCTGTTATGATCACAATGTGTCAGTGGGATGTCCCTATTCTGATCTGGTCGCTTTGGGGTTCTAAATGCTTCTTGTATCTGTATCGGCCTACCTTCCTGGATAGTTGGGAAGTTTCTTGGCTAATATTCTGTTAAATAGGTTGCATATTCCATTAACTTCTTTCTCCTGGTTTTTCTCATTCCTATTCGCCTCAAATAGTGCTTCCTGCTTGTGTCTTGGAGCTCCTGGAGTGATCTGTTTTATCGATTGGATTGGTTTTTGTATTTTTGTGTGACATTTCTCATAGATTCTAGGGAATCTTCAGCTCCTGATTTGATCCTCTGCTTCACCTACTTGAGACTGTAGGCTAGTTACTTGATTTTGAATCTCTTTTCCTTCAGACTGGTCTTTCCTGATGATTTCCATGTCCTTGCTAGAAGTATCTCTTAGTCCTGCATGGACATCTTTACATTATTAATTTGGTTTTGAGTGCTGTCTCTCAAATCTTTTAGCTGGGTAGTTATCTTTTCATATGACTCTTGAAGTTCATTTATCTTTCTCTTTGTTGAGGCCATGAAATCATCTATTACTTTATGGATGGATTGATGTATGGATGGATTCAACTTTTCATTTAACATGTTTATCAGTAGACTTTGTAGAGCATTTTGAGGGTTCTCTTCTATGTCTTTGATTGACTGCTCTGCTTCCTGCTTGTTTTGAGTGGGAGATATGACTGCATTGTTTGCCATCTTGTGTTTCTTCTGCCCATTTGGATTGGGAATGCCTATCTAAGAGCACCTGTGAGCACTGTTTAAGACCCAAAGCAGACCTTACCAAGCACTGTTGTGTAAATCTTAGAAGTTCACAATTATACACAGATACTTGGTATAACTGTATATAAAATTAGATTTGGTGTTCCTAAAATACAATTTCAAAATAACAAACCCAATCCTGTATTCAATAGTTAATAAGTACTGTTAAAATACTATGAGCTGGATTCTCTATAAACCACTTTGATTCACTTGGATTGAACAGGGATATCCTCTATCCAATAACCAGGGATCAATGGAGTCTGGAGTCCTGAATGTAAATCTGGAGGATAAGTGAGAGGTAGTGAAGGGAATAGAGTAAATGTATGTGGGGGTGGTGGTGGATGGTGGCAGTGGTGGTGGTGGTGATTTTGGTTTCATTTCAGTGACGTGGAAATGTGAAGAAGAATAGAATCGGTAGAAAGGACAAGATTAATATGATGAATAATGGAGAGTTAGCAGAAAAGAGTGAAGCTGTTAGTCATAGGAAAGTAATTTAAAAGTAAGAGAATGTGAAAAGAGAAACAAAGAAAAATACTGGAAGACAAATGCACAAAACACAAAACAATTAACAACCAACCCCCGAAAAAGGAAATTAAAAAAGCCGATAAAACAAAAAAAAAAATAGAAAACAAAATACCAACGACGTCTCAGAAATGAAAAATAGAAAAAAAAAGTTTAAAAAATGTTTTTAAAAAAGGGAGTGTTCCTTGTTTGGGTGGGGTTTTCTCCAGTCTCTGGTTTCCTTGCAATGGTTTGTAGTCTATTTTGCTGCTTGGCTGGTTTGACTTGCTTTCAGTTTTCAGGGGGTGGATCTGCTCTGACCCTCCTCGCCTGTTAGGGAAATCCTGGGGCTCTGTGGTTCGCACAGCTTTCAGGAAGGGCTTGGGATCCTCCTTAAATGGAGATTGTTTAGGAGTAAAGGAAGCAGCGGTTGGTTAGGACAATCAGGTTCTGGGTCTCCCTATAGTTGGAGGCATTCACTATGGTCTTCCTGGGGTGGAGAATTCTCGGCTTCTATTGCTGTGGTGGATTGCAACAGGGGAAGACAAATACTCTTCCCTCCACCTTGTGAATGCTTCTGATGCCATATGGCAGGGTTGGCTCAAGATCCACCTGTTAGTGTTCCTACGCAGTATGTGTGTGTGATCATGAACACACTGGAGTCGCAAGTATGCACAATCCCCACGTCTTTCTGCAGAGATGTCCAATGATGCATAGTGAGCTGGGTGGACTTTGACAGCGCACACGGAGGTATATCATGTATACTCATGGAGCAGTGTATCTTGCTGTGGAAGTGAACCCTGGGTTGATGAGAAGGAAGGTCCCGCTAGACAGTTCAAAGATGCAACTTGTCGGGTTTACTGTTTTCTGAGGAGATCACCTCTGTTCCTGCTTCTATTCCACACAACCTGAAGCTATCTATTAGGTATTTAAAAATAAATATGACTCTGTGTTTGTGTGTATTTGTGTATTTGTGTATGAAGAGGAGAGAGAGAGGTATTCATATACATATGTGCACTAGTACTTGAGCTCAGGGCATCTTTCTTTATTTTATGTTTATTGTACAGGTGGTGTACAGAGGGGTTACATTTACATACCTAAGGTAATGACTACATTTCTTGTCAAACTTGCTACCTTGTCCCTCATTTTTCTCCAGCTTCCCTCTTCCCATATCCCCCCCCCCCAAGTTTCAAGTTATTTTACAACATATCTTGTAGTTAATACTGTTGCATTGGTTCACGTTTTACATTTGTCTATACATTGGAAAACAAAAAACCAACAACATCTGTTAAATAAAAAATAAAAATAAATCTTTAAAAAATGGAGTCTTCCTTGTTTGGGTGGGCTTTCTCCAGTCTCTGGTTTCCTTGCAATTGTCTGTAGTCTATATTGGTGCTTGTGTGGTTTGACCTGCTTTCAGTTTGCAGCGGTGGATCAGCTCTGACCCTCCTCCTCTGTTAGTGAAATCCTGAGGCTCTGTGGTTCGCACAGGTTTCACATAGACTTGGGTGTCCTCTGTAAATGGGGGAAGTGAACAGTCTTGGGGAGCCCTGGCTCCTCCCATCTGCTGTGAGACTGGTGCCTTTATCACCTGGCTTTGGAGAGGCTGTGGACTCAGCAGGGCGGTTGGCTCTGGCCTGGTTTACCCTGTCTGAGAGTTGCTTGCCTAGGGGTGGTTCCTCCCTCATGGGCAGGATGGCCTCCTGAGCATAGCTGGCTATGGAATTCAGCTCCATTTTGGGCTGGGAATTAGGCTTCCTCTGAGATGGGGCCATTTATCTGTCTTGGGAACTGTTTGTTCTCCTATCTGGTTGTTCCTTGCTGCTGGTAGCTGCTCGCCACTTTCTGTTTTAATTTAGAAATTCTGGCGGGCAGGGCGGGCACCTCTGGCTGAGTTCACCTGAGTTGTGAACTGTGGCCTGATGAGCTTCCCACCTGGGCAGGGGTTGCTCTTCTGGGTAGAGCTGGCCCTCATTGGTCTGTCCCTCTTGCTCTTTTCAAAGGTGGCCCCTTTGTCCTCGCTTTCCCCAAGCCGGGTTTATTTCCAGTCTGGTCTGACCCTATGCCAGTGTCAGAGATGGTGCTTTGCTCTGGCAGTGGGGAAAAGGCTACCGATGCTTCTCTGTGGGCACGAGTGAGAATATCTTTTGTGGGGGTACTCATGCTTTGTCTGCCATTTCGGCCTGTCCATGCTCAGCCTGAGATCACGTCTGTCTGCCACCATCTGGAGGATTTCACCTTGGTCACTTCTGGGTGGTTTAGGTCCATGAACTGTGAGACGCTGTGCCAGCGCCGCACTGCTTGGCAGAGGGATGAGGCCAGAACTGAAATCTGTGTTTTCAGGCCAGCAATGTCAATTTTTCCTTATTGGACAGAATCCCTGTACTGTTATAACTTACTTGGGCTGTTTTTCTAGGAGTAAAAGTTTCTGGAGTGGTAAAACTGGGGTGTTGGAGAGAGATTAACTAGGCTCTGCTGCTCCTCTGCTCAGGGAAAATATTTTTAAATTGCTATGTGCTGGTGGTTCATGCCTAGCTATTTGGAAGACTCAAAAGTGAGGATTGCAATTGGAAGCTAGCCTGGGCAGGAAAGGCACTGAGATACTTGTCTCCAATTGACACCAAAAGAAAACAAAACAATACAGCAGAAAGTGGAGCTTTGTGAGAGTGCTAGCCTTAAGCACAAAAGAACAGATCATTGGCCAGACCAGAACTGGCACCAAAATCCCAGAGACCTAGTGAAATGTTCATTGTGACTAAGCCTGCCTTATTATTTAGAGCTAGAAATGGGCTGTTAAGGTCTTGGGAAGAACTAACTGAGTATCAAACTAATTAAAGTCTTCAAAATAACTAAAAGTGTATAAAAAATGTAGTCTATAATCAGTGGTGCCCAATATTAATGGATTTAACCCTATATTATGATGGTATTTGAGTTCATGATTCCCCGTTGGTTTAGTCTTTGCAGCTTCTATAGTAGCAGCCCCCCATTTTGTTTGAGAAATTAATATTTGACTTCTTTGTCTTTCTTATGTAATTTGGTAAATTCTCTGCTGAGAATTATGATACCTTGTAGAAAGCTGTTGACACACCAATTAGGTGGTTTTCCTGAAGCTAAATGACCCTGTCAGTTGTTAGATCAACTGTGAGAATTTATCCCTTCTGCAGGTGAGCTTTTCCTGGCCATTATTTTTAAGGACCATCACCCGCGCTCATAAAGATGGGTTCAGGTACTGCAGCCATGTTTACTAGTAAATACTTGGGTGTTGGCTAAGCTCTCCTGGGCTACAAAAATCAGAGACCCACTCAGGTGGGTCTAAAAGAAACAGTGGGTGTCAAGACTCTGGCTAATTCTCCCTTTAGGTGGCTGTCCATGTGTCCTGTTGGATGTGTAACAACATCCTGTGCTTTGACCTAGGAGCCGGTTGCATCCGAATTCTACAACCAAACATGTTTCCAGATGCTTTCAATGTCCTTGCTGGACAGTTCACAGAGGCTGCTGTGTCGGGTTTACTGTTTGCTGAGATCACCTGGGTCCTGCTTCTATTCACATGGCCTCAAGCTATCTATTGGGTATTTTAAAATAAATATGACTCTCTCTCTCTCTCTCTCTCTATGTGGTGTGTGTGTGTGTGTGTGTGTGTGTGTGTGTGTGTATGTGTATGAGAGAGAAAGTATCCATCTACATATGAGTATTCTTGAGCTCAGGGCATCTTTCTTATTTTATGTTGATTGTCAAGTTGATGTACAGTAGGGTTACATTTACATACCTAAGGTAATGAGTACATTTCTTGTCAAACTTGCAATCTCATCCCTCATTTTTCTCCCACCTTTACTCCTCCTGTATTTCCCCCTCCCTCCAATTTTACAGTTAGTTTACAACATACTTGTAGTTATTACTGTTGCATTGGTTTACACGTTTTACCATTTGTCTAAACATTTTGAAGTTCCCCTTCCCTTCCCTAATTCAGACGAATATATATATAATATGACCGAGGGTATCAAAATCAAAACAGTGACAAGAGGGGCTAAACCATAGGGAAGATAAGCAAAAGGAAAAAGGAATGATTTCATTTAGCACGTTAAAAATAACAACAATGATAAACCAATTGTTTCCGTATCTTAGAGTGTGTTTCACTTCACATCATCTTATGTGATCATAGGTACTAACTACTGAGCTATGGTGTTTAACAATGGCTTTCAAGGCCCCCTGGCACCCTGCTAACATGGACACATAGCCTTCCTTCCAGTCTGAGCCCGCCTATTGTGCCACCTGTGCTGACCTCGAACATTCTCAGTGTTGTGTGTGTAATCAGAGGCTAGCTACAGTTTTTTCACATTGCATTCTTGAATTCCTCCAATGAGATTTTGCTTAAATAGTCATGCAGTGTAGGGTTTATTGAAATATATAGTCTTCAGTCTTTGGACACATTTGTTGGAGAAGTTCATCTTTTTGTTAGGTTAAACATTTGTTTTCATGTAGTATCCATCATTTGATTCTGGACATCATCGCCATCCATTGTCATTAAAAAGTAGAAATACCTCTTTTTATGACAGTTCTTCAGATGTTTGAAATCGCAGATTGTATTTCCCACTACTTTCAGAATAAATGTTTTTATTTTAGGATTAATGCCCTTGGATTATTAGGCAGTTGGAGTTTGTTTTTCCTTAGAGTGCTTGCTTGCAATACCAATCTGAATAAAGCTGCAGTTTGGTCAGAGAAGAAAACTTCAGTTCTGTATATCATACTGCATACTAAGGAACCTCCAGTTGCAGTCATATTCTTTCTTTACTTGTACTTCTGTCCACAGACATAGAGGTCCATGCTGATTTAAACTTCTGATATTTTCATATATGCCACTAATTCCTGCCTTCTCTACTCGTCATTGTACAAGTTTTAAAGGGAAGGAGCACACTGAAGCTTTTTCTATCATTTAATTGGAGAAAAGAGTCTCATAGACTCCTCTACCTGGGCTGGCTTCCAAATGTGATCCTCAGATCTCAACCTCCTGAGTAGCTAGGATTATTGGCATGAGCCACTGGTGCCAGGCAACTTGTCACATTGTTTTTCCCACCAAATGTCCATCCAATTTGTAGAAAATCAAACTTTGGCTTTGTCAGGATTGATTGCAATCATGATCATTTCCATGATTTCCAACTCTGGGCTTCATAGGACTAGGAAATTTGGTTAAAACTGCCTCGTTCATGCCAAATCTTAGGTCCTTTTGACTCTGTGATGATAGTGTGCTAGAAATGAGACTGGAGGGAAGAACTCAGAGGCCCCTTCATCTTCTGCTTTTGTTGCTCTCAATCTGTTTATGAGGGCCTTTAGAAGTGTCTTCTTAGCCACGATGCTTGCATCAAGCATCTTTCCTGAATAGCCATACTTTTAACTATGGTCCTCCAGAGAATGCTCCCTTTTCATGTTAGCAAATGATACAAGGAAGAAGGTTTTCAAGGTTCAATAAATTACATGTGCATGAAATCAAACAGATGTAAGCACGTTTATTAGTGAAAATTTGTGAATGGTGAGTCACATTTCACAACAGCAGGGTGTACCATTTAGGAAACCCAAGAGGTTTAGAAATTAAAATGTATTCCTTTGGAGCAGAATATATGTACATGTAAGTTCATCAGAAAAATATTTTCCTCTTAAATAATATGGTTAAGAGCAATTAGTTCTAAGGACTGATGTTTTCTACCATGGAAATAGGGAGGGGACATAATTTACAACTTTGCAGGAATTTAGTTGACATTGTCCAGGGTTAGTAAAGTGAATCTAACGTGAAGCGTGCTTGCCTAGCAAGCATGAAGCCCTGGGTTCAATTCCTCAGCACCACAGAAACAGAGAAGGACAGAAGTGGTGCTGTGGCTCAAGTTTCAGATTGCTAGCCTTGACCAAAATAAGCCAGGGACAGTGCTCAGGCCCTGAGTCCAAAGTCCCAGGACTGACAAACAAAAACAAACCCAACAACATAAAAAAACACTCCCAAATGGAAACAGAGGCTGGACAAATCCAGCCCCTGCCTCATGAGACTTCCAGCTTCATTCAAGGACTGCCATCTAACACCAAGGGAGCCTACTGCTAGCCTTCTCCAGGAGGGGCCACATTTCTGCCTTTTATCCCTAATGTCGACGCCCTTTACGAGCAGGAAGCAGCCAGAGAGTCATCGTCCTTTTCCATACCTATTAAAAGGCTGGAATGTCAGGTCCCTCCTGGAGGGCTCCAAGTAGATGCCCCCACCTTATTAAGTGTCCACCCAGTTACTGGGTAACGAGCAGGCCTGGAGGCAGGTACCTTTCCCTTCCCTGAGGTCACATCCTGGCCCAATCAACCTGGCCCAATCCCCTGCCCTAGATTAGGCAGGGCTGGCTGAGGGTCACCCAGTCTCTCCCTTCTCTCCCTCCTCTTTGGCAATGAATCATCACCACCACAGGCCAGCTGTTCTGTAATAAACTTTTCTCTCCCGCTTTAAAATAAATATCAAAAAAGGGAAACAGAGCTGAGCTCAAGTGGTAGAGCATTGGCCTGAAGGACGTCAAAGCTTAGGACAGTGCTCATGTTGAGTTCAAGCACAGGCTCCCCGTCCCTACCCAATGCTTCTAATTACGAAGATATGTATATATATTTTTCCTTGATTGAAATTTAGTACCTACATAAATTTGACAGTATACTGTTGAACCTGGTAACTGCAGTCGAAATCAGGATACGGGGGATGCAAGGCGAGTGAACCAATGCATACTTTATTCCAAGAGGGCCAGGTTTTATATAGGGTTAGAAACCAATATTACAATTACAGGGGTAAAAGATCAATACAGCATGACATTTGTCCTTAAATACAGAAGTGGAGGAAAATTTCCTCCTGTGAGGGCAGGAACTTGATACAAATGCCGTTCTAATTACAGGAGGTAGTGACTACAAAGATTATTGATATCAAAACAAGGAACTGTATACAACCTAGGTAGAACTATAATTATCTCCTAGCTACTATCTCCTTAAGGCTAGATAACATCAATCTTGACTTCTCCAAATACTTGTGAAATAACAGTGAGGAGACTTTCCTGTTTACAGTGAGACTCTAGTGAGGAGACTTTCCTGTTTACAGTGAGAATCTAGTGAGGAGACTTTCCCTGTTTACAGAGAGAATCTAACACTAAAGGCAGCAAGTCTCCCTGAGGAGACTTGCTAAGTAGGGGGAAAAAGGAGATTCTCACAACAACTGGTGGCTTCCTTTGGCCCACAAACACCAGAAATTCCTTACTGGGAATGTGTTCCCAAGGGCCTATTAGTGTGCTAATGAGGCATCAGAGTAACCGTGCCGGGGCTAAATTTTTTCCACTGGTTGGAGACTTTAATTCTCCAACAATTCCCCCTTTTTTATTAATTTTCCACAGCCGCTTCTCTGGAAAGTTTAAGGGCAGTTAGTAAAACATCAGAGGAATTATTCCTAGCGAAACGCTTCATTATAGCTATGATGGAACAATATCCTAAGAAAAAGACACATATCATAAGTATCAAGGCAATAGAGGCACTTCCAACACTATGGGTAATACTTTGCCACCACCCCCTAGGGTCTAGTCCTTCTAAGGTCTGAGCTAGTCCTTGGGCTATATCATCAATAGTAGAGGCATCTGGCAATTCCTTTTGAAAAGCTTCAAAAAGCTCCCTGTACAAGCTTTGTTCACTTAACGTACCATTTAGTAGGGCTCCATCTATAAGCATTTGTATATCATTCCATCACATTCAGAGGCATTATATTATAAGGTGTTACACAGACATGACTAGAATTCCAATCGCAAGTCAAAAACAATCGTTGCTGTAAAGCCAGATTATTTCTGTCCAAGCCAAAACACTCCTCCTTTAACAGCTTCTAACTCATCTTGAAGGTGGGCATTTACTTCCAGCTGGTGTTGCCACAGATTGTGGGAGTCCTGGTGCCACTGCACCATAAAGTCATGAGTTTGTACAGATTGTCGCAATGCGGCTCCGGATACTGCTGCAGTTGTAGCAATGGCAATCAGTCCAACAAGTCCTGCAATAATCAGTCCAATGGCACGACGACTCCTCCCTCAGAAGCCGCTTGAAAAACTGCATTACCAATCCTTGTACAGGTCCTCCAGCCCAGGGACGATGCATGCGAACAGGAACCCAAAGGGAGTTGCGCTGGGTTAAAATCATGATCCTATCTTGACTAAATTAAAGGTGACATTGTTCTTCAAGCAAGTATACAATTTACAATTTATGCAGGTAATGGCATTCTTTGTTATGTTTATGGGGCCGACCATCAGTACTTGTGGAAAATGAACACAAGCAGAGATATTGTAGGTCTTTACAACTGTGAAGTTGTAGGAGGCCGAGGACCTTTTAGATCCTGAGTAAGTTCCATTGGCCAGCAATACGGGAGCCAGAGAAGCTGCTAATTTCCAGAGATGACGTTGTGGGGAAATAGCCTGTCTCCATGGGCGAGAGCAGGCCGGGGTCACTAAAGCCTGCTCAAACCACCCTAAAAACTGTTTAGCAGACATGGCATTGGACATGTTCATAGATAAAGTAGGTTCACAAGATGAGTTATATTCAGTGCAGTTTTTCAACCACACACCAAAAGGTCCCCAATCATACCAAGTATGCTGGGATGTATTCAATAGTTGGAAAACTTCCTCGACAACTTTCCCAATGTCTTTCAGTAAAGTTCAGGTTCAGATAAGTAAAATTGTCACATTTAGGCAGGCCAGCAGGGCTAGCATAATTATCTAATTTATAGGTATGAGATCCCACAGACCAGGAAGACAGTCTAATCAGCCGAGTTCTACTGGAGTTATATGAACCTCCATGCTGAATCCAATATTGATATCTAAAAGGGTAACATGGGGAATGGCCTTGACAGATAGCTTTAGAGAACTGAGAATAAGAGAAGTTAAATGATCTTTCCTCTTCCATAGGAAAGACTGGAATGCCAGACCCATAGAGGGAGAGAGTAAATTAGGAATAGATGTAAAAACAGAGACAGGGGCTTTTGTCCATAAATATGGATGTAATAAAGGAGGGTTAGAAATATAGGCCCAATACATTACCTCTGATGTAGCCCCTACAGGTTACCAGTGCACACCTGTCCATTTGAATGGCCTTATCACTTGAATGAGAATGTCTCACCCCCTTGATGGACAGAGGGGTGTTTGTTGCTGGATCCACTGGAGCAGGTGCTAGAAAGATGGGCTGTCTTCTGTAGAAACATAAGCATACCCTCGCCCCTGGGTTAACAACTCCCCGGGGACCCAATCTAGCCCAACCCCCAATCTAATCCAAACCGGCTGCGGTTTGTTTTGCATAGGCGGAGCTAGGAAGTGTCGCTCAGCTCTTGCTAAAACATCTCCTTGAGACAAATTTAAAAAGTTAAGGACAAATAATGCTTCTGCAATGACAGCAGGGGCTGTTTTATAAATACTTTTCATAGAAGTTGCATATCCCTCTGTACTATCCATACTCCCCCTCTTTAGTTTTGTAATTTGTGTTTTTAATGTATAAATGAGCTCTTTCTACTATACCTTGACCTTGAGGATTGTATTCAATTCCTGTAACATGAAAAATGTTATGAAATTCTAAAACTTTTCGTACTTGTTTACTGGAATAAGCTGGTGCATTGTCAGTTTTATTTGAGAAGGAATCCCCATGACTGTGAATGTTTCTAGTAAATGTTGAATGACATGAGTCCCTTTTTCCCTGGTAGAGGTGTTGCCCAAATAAAAGAAGAATGTGTATCAATGGATACATGCACATATTGTAAGCGGCCAAATTCAGGGATGTGTGTTACATCCATTTGCCAAATTTTATTAGGAGCAGTTCCTGACGTGTCAATTTTTGAGGGCTACATAAATCCGAATCTCCTTGAAGAATGGGAAAATAGGTTGAAGGGCAAAGCCAATTGATTGTCCCTAGTAACTTTGAAAATTATTAGAGTTTTAAACTCTTTAGTACGAATTTTTATTAATTGGGGGGTAATTACTTGTCTTTTAACTAAATATCCCAGATACTTAAATGGTTCTTCTGTTTAAATGAATTTTATCAGGGGCAATTATTAAATTATACTGTTGAAAGTCTAAAGGCAAATTTGTAACAATTTTGATACAATATTTTTATCAGGTGCAGCAAATAATAAATCATTTTATTGAAAACCTGTAAAACAAACTGGAGTAGTAATTAAACAATCATCTTGATAGCCATCGTTTTCCTATATCCAACTTAAAACAAACATTTTAAATTTCATATCTCAGAATACATTTTTGATCTCAAGTCTTTTACCAAGCCTGGTTGTATTAAAAGAAATCTGGGAGCCTAGGTATCACCCATTGCTTCATGCTGCTTGTTTTTCACTTCCAAATTTCTTATCTAGAAAGGCATTCTAAAACCTTTTAAAGTAGAGGCTTTCACAACTTTTACCTCAGCCTGTATTTGCATAGAAAAACTGAAGCCAGGGGGCACATTGCCTCCTGGTTGTCTGCTTTAAAAGAGCCATTTTTCCTATATACAGAGAGTTAATGAAAGTTGTGTACTTCTATCCCCCATTAGTTTATATACTTTAAAATATTTACCTGATTATATGTGACTTAAGATAGTTCATCTTACTGTTACATTACAGTATACACTTAAAAAATTTAGTACCTGATTCATTAAATTGATACCCAAAACAATTGTAACAAGAGTACACTTAGCAGTGTGTCCCAGAATTATAACCATGAGATTTCAGAGTTAGCATATTTGCCTTTTTGATACATCAAATTGCAAACCTGTACAGAAATCGAGTTATATCAGGTAAATAAACTTTTAACTCTCCTTTAAGATATTCCAATTTTAATCCATCCTAAGGGGCAGTTTTAGAAGTATCAGTCAAATCATACATTTTACCCTGAGGTTTCCAATGTTTATACCTGAAAACAAAAGAAATAAAAGAAAGGCCTCCATTGGCCTGTCCTATAGAATGGGCCTATCTCCACCCTACTCCTTAGAGCTTGATGAACTGCCTTGGGGCCAGCTTGCCCTCTCCCACTATGAATGGACGCCACCCTACGGCTGTCCCATCACGTGGATTGGCTAAACTGCACTTTTGTCAGTTTACCCCTCACTACTGAGGATAGGTTCAAGGGCCCATGCTAGTTCTTATTTATTTATTTATTTATTTATTTATTTATTTTTAACCATGAATTAAAGAATTTTTAACTATAGTTCCTTTTAAAATAAATAATCCTTTAAAGCTTTTGGTAATGCCCAAATTCAATGATCTTTTGAAGTTTAAAGTTAAACTAACCTATTTTTACATCATACATTTTTAATCTTGAACACATTCACACCCACATACATTGTGTGCGAGCACACACACATACATACATTCACATATGTAGGTATTAATGTAAACAGAACTTAAAAGCAGTCCAAACAACTATCAGCCATACATTTTTTAGTGGCAAAAGGTATATTTTCCAATCTTACTCTTGTAATGACCAAAACTTAAAACAAAACCTTTAATGAATGATTTTAGCATTGTTTAGTCTTATTCGCTAGAACTATTAGTTTTAGCAAAGTAGCTTAGCATACTAAACACTGAAGATAACTGGGTTGGGGTCCCCTGGAGTATTACTGAGTCCACCTAGCACTTGACTCTTAGTGTTTACTCTCAGGCTAAGATTAGCCTAGCAGCTGTTTGAACTCAGCTTAGCAGCCTGCACTTTTTCTGCCTTCTTGCAGAAGGAGACACAGTACCTAGTAAATGTTTTGCCCATAGACATGTAAATGGACAACAGAAATAAGGGAAACAAAAGTTTATGTTTAAAACTGGTGCCAATCTCAAAGACAAAACTAGTCAAGACAAAACAGAACATAGAAACAGAGGCTTTTACGCCTTGGATGGCATGTCCAGCGTCCACAAGCTGCCAGCCAGAGTGATGGAAAGTCCATAGGGCCCTGAAAATTCTCAGGGGGATCCTCCCCAGTGGAGATTTCCATCCCCTGGCAATCAACCTGCCGAGGCCGCCCACCAGAGGACTTTTTTTTCCCAATTTAGCACTCCACACGAAACACAACTAATCAAACAAGGACAAAGACACATGAAACATGTAGCGCAGGCGCAAATTAAAAGTGCAGTTGCAGTAAAAATTCTCTTGGGAAGTAAAAGAAAAATCACTAGTCCTTCCCCAATTCCAGGCTGATGACTAAAACAGGGAATGTGTTCCCAAGGGCCTATTAGTGTGCTAATGAGGCATCAGAGTAACCGTGCAGGGGCTAAATTTTTCCACTGGTTGGAGACTTTAATTCTCCAACACCCAAGCAATTAAAGGGCTCAATTC